>NC_056725.1:138093061-138143061 GCF_019279795.1 Protopterus annectens
TCTACCACAGTCTGTATACAGGCCAAGGTACATATTCACAATACACACTCTGTCAACAATCGCTATAAGTACATAGACCTCACTACGGTTCACTACAACATAATGTCCAGGTTTTTTTTTCTCAAATATAAGGCCTATTATACATAACATGTCTAGCAGTCTGATATCTCACTGGCTTGTTATCAGGTATGATGTCAGTAAATAATAATGTACTGAACATGTGCACATCTTACTGCATGACATATGTACAAAGGTTGACAGAGTTGTGGCTGGAAGCACAAACACAGGGCCAGTATTGACATGTTGCTGTGATAAACTCATACATTTACTGGTGTAACAGGGTTTTTTGTGACATATGTCTTCTGAGGGATATGAAGTCAGTAACCCACATGGCTGTCACCATGTACTGACTGCAATCCTCAGAGTATGCTACTGCATTTCTAAAGATAGGAAACATGTGAGTAACACAACACGTAAGACTTCAAACACTCGCCAGTCTGTAGATAGCCCTACAGGTAAGGGTTTATCCAACTACATAACACTGACGTGGCAGATACTAAATCATGTAGAACAGCCATATCCACACAAACCTTGTTAAACCAACATTACTCCAAATATAGAAGAGCAATACTTAAATTCTGTCCTCATGTCTGGAACATCCCCCTCCTGTTTGTTGGCCTGTCTCCACAGTGTATGTTGTAAGAGGTATATCCAACTACCCTCTGTGACGTTGTTTGTCAAACACCCTCATGAAGTCCTGCTCACAGTGAAGGAAAAGGGCCAACAGCCACATGAAGTGCTTAGTTATAGGAGTGTGTTTCCATGCAATTGTCTATAAGAATGATACCACAGCTGTTCCACATGCAATTAGCTAGTGGGGGATTGCAATTCATGTACAGGCCATCAGCTAATCATGAGCATCACTTTCAAAACTCAAGCTGCTGCCTAAGCAAAGTAGGTGTACTTTTCCACATCCACCAGCGAGGGAGTGAGAGAGACAGACAGAGACAAAGTAAGAAAGGAAGGGAGTAGGAGAGTAAGAGGCAAGCATGTTTGTGTATGATTCATGGGTGGAGAGTGGTATCTGGGAATTATGACAGTTGCCTATATTGTGTACTAACCCATACTGTCACATGGTAATTGCACATGGCTGTACACATTTATGGCTGAGGATTGTCGACAACAATCTCTACAATGTTTGGAAAATGTTGGCCTTGTAATGTTGACAATGGGACATCTAGTTCCTCAATATAATGATGTAGCAAAACACACACTGCAATGGATCCTGCCATTACACAATCACCCCAACAGGGCACTGATAACACGCACAAACACACACTTACACCAACTGATAACACACAAGCAAACACACACTTACCAGTACTGAGTTTCAAACCCCTACCTGACTATGTATTGCTATTACATTGTTATGCAGTTATTGCACACATCACAGAGCTTACATGTTGGAGAGCTGTCCAAAGGTATCTTTGAAGGTGAGTGACATCAGCAACAGTGATAAAGGAGGGATAAGGGAAGTGTAGTACATGTGACTGTCCACAAAGTCAGCTATCAAGGAAGACACAACCATACTCTCAGGAACTCACACACATCACAGTTGACAGGGTCAGGATTAGAACTCCTACCTAACTAGTTTGCTACACTACAGTATTATGCAGTTATCACACTCACCACAGAGTTTATCAGACTGATATATGGCCAAAGGGTTATTTCAAGGTGACTGACATCAGCAGGCATATTACAGTAGGGCAATGGAAGGTGTAGTGAGTGTGAATGGCTTCAAAATCATTACTCTCCACACACACACACACACACACACACACACACACACACACACACACACTTGCCAGTACTGACATGCATAGGTTCATTGTTTCACAGGTGTGTAATAGTTGACTGTGCCAGAAGGCTGTACAAGGCTAGGCAAATGGAATAACCTGGCATCAGGCCACATGACAATGGTCTCCAGTGTGGCTCAGGGGTGTAGTCCCTGAATTGGCTCACACAGGTGGGTATTGTATTCACCATCCACTCATCTGGGTTACTATTGCGGGTGGCCAGTGCTGTGCAATGCTTGTTATGTATATGATCTATATTCCATAACATGGACAGTGTTTGGGTTGTGCACACGTCCCACATGCATGCTCTGTGACATGTGAAAGTGTACTTGGGGTCTCTGGGGCATGTTGTGTGTACAGATTGTTATCATTTGATGTGGCATTCCTGACTTCATGTGGTGAGACCTGGCTATGGAACTGAGGTCATGCCTGCACCTACATTGACAGCATGATACAGGTATTCAGTGGACTTAGTGGCATCTGTCCATACAGGGCATATGTATAAGGCATGGTATTCCCTCTGTGGGTTACATTTGCAGACTCTACCATTGTTGCAGGCATCCAGTGGGGAATATAGCAAAGGACCACAGTAAGCATTTATTTGCCTATTGTAGGGATGGAACAGGGTGCCATGTCCTTTTACTTGCTGGATAACATACACTCAGTCAGGAGATGTTACACATCACAGTACATTCTGATGTCAGTGGCAGTGTTGTGGTCAACAGGCATGTAGTCCACTGCAATCACACCATGATTACTATCTGTGGGCAATATGCAGGGAACTACCAATATAGTGGTTGTTGCCTGGCCAAGTGTATTTTAGTATGAGACATGGGTGGAGAGTGTTCTCTGAGTAATACAAGGGTTGCCTATATTGTTCACCGGTCCATAATGTCAGATGTAGGGCTATGGATTGTCTACACCAGCCTGTCTGCTGTTTGACATCTGTTGTCCTTGTAAGGTGGACATTGAGACATATAGCAGGTCCTCAATATAATAATTTAGCAAAAACTGCCCTGCAATGCATCCTGTCATTACACAATCACAGCAACCTACACAAAGAGTACTGATGACAAACACACACACACACACACACACACACACACACACACACACACACTTACCGGTACTGAGATTCAAACCCCTACCTAGTTATGTATTGCTACTACAGTGTACTGCATTTATCGCACACACCAAGGAGCCTATTGGACAGATGTTATCCGAAGGTACTTCTAAGGTAAAGAACATCAGCAGCCCTTGTAAATACTGGCATTGGGTGATGTAGTGGGTGAGAGATTCCAAAAATAATTTTACCCTAATCAGATGTTTACATTTGCTAGGGGTGAGGTTCAAACCTTTAACAACATTTACAACCATTATAATACACATTTACTACATGCACCACTAACCTGACATGGTAAAGGCTTCACAACAGATACCTGTAAGGTGGATGATATCTGCAGGACTGCTAAAGTCAGGCTCTGAGATGTGTATTGGCTGTAAATGGGGACAAAATCTTTGAGGTACACACATACATACGTATACTCACAAACACTTGCCACAGATGAGATTCAAACCCATAGCTGCAGAGGTACTTCTAATACATTGTTCCACATCTATGGTATGCACCACAGAACTTAGAGGGCTAGCTGCTTTCCAAAGGTATATTTCAAGGTAGATGATATCAGCAGGCTTGCTACAGTAGGGCAATGGGAGGTGTAGTGACTGTGAATAGCCTCAAAAGGTTGACTCTCTACACACACAGAGCTTCACAGTTGCCTTGTCTGGGATTAGAATTCCTACCTACCTAGTACAGCACACTATAGCATTATGCAGTTATTGCACATGCCACAGAGCTTACAGGGCTGAGCTTTGTCCAAGGAGGTATTTCAAGGTGAATGACATCAGCAGACTTGCTAAAGTAGGGCAATGGGAGGTGCAGTGACTGTGAATGGCCTCAAAATCATTATTCTCTACACACACACACACACACACACACACACACACAGAGCTTCACAGTTGCCTTGTCTGGGATTAGAACACCTACCTAAATAGTACATCTCACTATAGCATTACGCAGTTATTGCACGCGCCATGGAGCATAGAGGGCTGAATTTGGCCAAGGAGGTATTTCAAGGTGACTGACATCAGCAGGCTTGCTAAAGTAGGGCAATGGGAGGTGTAGTGACAATGAATGGCCTTAAAATCATTGACCCCCTACAGACACACACACACACACACACACACACACACACACACACACACACACACACACACACACACACACACACACACACACACAAAGTTTCACAGTTGCTCTGTCTGGGATTAGAACTCCTACCTAACTAGTATGTTACACTATAGCATTATGCAACTATAGCACACACCATGGAGGTTATAGGGCTAGCTCTTATCCAAAGGTGTATTTCAAGATGAATGACATCAGCAGCCTTGTTAAAGTAAGGCAATGAGAGGTGTAGTGTCTCTGAATGGCCTCAAAATCATTGATCCCTATAAACACACACACACACACACACACACACACACACACACACACACACACACACACACACACACACACACACACACAGAGTTTTACAATTGCCATGTGTGGCATGAGAACTTCTACCTAACTAGTATGTTACACTACAGCATTACACAGTTATTGCACATGCCATAGAGCATATAGGGCTTACCCTTATCCAAATGTGTATTTCAAGGTGAATGACATCAGCAGCCTTGCTAAAGTAGGGCAATGGGAGATGTAGTGTCTATGAATAGCCTCAAAATCATTGATCCCTACACCCACACGCATAGTTTTACAATTGCCATGTTTGGGATTAGAACTCTTACTTAACTAGTATGTTACACTACAACATTAAGCAGTTATCGCATGGGCCAAGCTTACAGGGCTGATACTTATCCAAAGGTGTATTTCAAGGTGAATGACATCAGCAGCCTTGTTAAAGTAAGGCAGTGGGAGGTGTAGTGTCTATGAATAGCCTCAAAATCATTGATCCCTACACACACAGAGTTTCACAGTTGCCATGTCTGGGGTTAGAGCTCCTACCTAACAAGTACATCACACTATAACATTACACATTTTTGCATGCATCACAGAGCTTACAGGGCTGAATTTTGTGCAAGGAGGTATTTCAAGGTGATTGACATCAGCAGGCTGGCTAAAGTAGGGCAATGGGAGGTATAGTGGCTGTGAATGGCCTCAAAATCATTGATCCCTACACACATACACATTCACAGTTGCCATGTCTGGGATTAGAACTCCTACCTAACTAGTACATCACACTATAGCATTACACAGTTATTGCATGCATCACAGAGCTTACACGGATGATCCGTATCCAAAGGAGTATTTCAAGGTGACTGACATCAGCAGGCTAGCTAAGCTAAGGCAATGGGGAGAGCAGTGTGTGTGAACAGGCCATAAACCATTCCTCTGGAAACACACACACACAAAAATCAGTCACATACAGCTTTACATTTGACAGGACTGTGCATACAACTGCTATATGAATAATGACTTGTACTGTCATGTTACACAGTTATCACAAGCCCCACAGACACTATAGTGCTGAGTGCTACCAGAATCAAATGTCTACAGTGATAGACATTGGCACATCATGTGGAATTGGCCAACGGGTGGGTGGGACAGGCCTCATGATGGGAAGCTATTTGTCACTGTCTGTCTCTCTCATCCCCACATCTGTGTTTGTGTATGTTTGACCTATTATAGTGTGTTGTTCTTGGACATATATGTGTATTCCTATCCGATGTGTGTGCAAAGCATGACTGGTGTGCATGCACAGACATCTGCGACTGACAGATATGTATAGTCTACTGTTGTTGCCAGACATTGGCTTCATTTCTGTAAGTGTAGGAGCATGCCCAGTATGACGTTCTGTATTGAATGTGTGAATCCATTCCAGGTAGGTTGTACTCCAGTGCAGGCAATTGTGTTCTACACCTACAGCTAGCAACCTGTTTCTGCAGGGTATTTGTAGATAGGTTGACAATATGGCGTCACAATGGGCAAAGGATAGTGGGATACAATAACTAATTGTGTCTGTGCTGCTTCTGCTACATGGTTTTGGTGTTAGCAGAGATATTCAGACATATGTACTGTATTACACTGTGATGTATTATGTCATCAACTACTGACAGACACACTTATTTGCTCGCAGTAATTTCCTGGAGAATACAAGATGAATGAAGCTGTGTCCAGTATTGTGGTCTGCAGCCTACATATTCTTGTACAATCATGCCATTCTGGAGGCGGCAGAAACTTGTTGATTTGTTTGTGTAAATGGTCCAGCAGCTTGGTACTGTGGCGGCTGAGGTTCCCATGCTTGTACATCTATCGTCGTGACAGAATGACTATATCTTGCTGTGGCCATACCTCTCAGCTGTACAGATTCAAACATGTTACCCAGAGGCAGGGCACATATATCTGGTCATTTCCCCTTCATATTGTGGTTTATGAGAAGGTTTGTAGCCACCCATTTCTGGGTTTTCAGACAGGGATAGTATGGGCGCACATCAGAGTTTCAGACTTCACACACTCCATGGTGTCCATGCTTCTTACCCTCCCCCCCTGTTATTCTATCCTCTTCCTAACATTATGCAAGCAATATCTGATAAGTATCCCTATAGTTATCACTTCATCCTAGCAATATTTTGGGGTTGGTCCACAGTTCATGCAGTAGGACATGGAGGACATGCTACTGAGATTTGTCGACATGGCCTTGCATTTGTGCTCTGTGGACTGTGTTATGTCATTATTTGGGACTCCATGAGATAACATACATTGGCAGTATAGGTGAGACACAGGCCTTTGACAGAGGACTGTAGGGCATTTGGTAGTGATGCAGGCCATATGTAGCAGGCCAATGCATTCTGCCTCTCCTACAGTTCCAGGCTGCAAGCCACTGGATTCCCCTGGGGTGGTAGGGTAGGTGTGAAATGTGTTAATGGCAATAGTTTCTGTCCTTATTAATCTATTGGTGTGGATGCTGGCAGGGTGCTGCTTACAGCTAGGGACACACCTGCATGGGACACCTCTTCCGCATGCAGCATTCTGTGGGTATTCCCATACAGAAGTGAGTGGTCATATTGTACTCATTCCCAACAGCAGGGATATGACCTGTGATGAACCTGTGACCGATGGTGAGGTGAGCTGAGTGCATGTGTGCTATGGAAGCTTCTTGCAGCTGACTCACATATATATGTGGGGCATTCCACTTATGCTGGCTTGTGCGGGGAAATTAGCAGTTTCTCAGTACTTCATAACTGTGCCTTTTGTGGTCTGCCAGTGTTTGGCCAGACTACATCAGTACTCCATACTACACAGCCAACTAATATGCTGCTAACCTGTATGTACAATTCCAAAGGTGTATCCATTTGACAGTAACATTTTATACACTCTCTGTCTAAGATACTTCCACCTGTGTACTGTGTGTATGTCTGGGCCCACATTCATGCCATGTCCATCTCTCAGATGGTGACAGATATTACATCCAAACAATTAGTATGGATTACTGCTTGTTTGGGTCTTGCTGGGAAGCATTGTGTTTGGCACTGCAGTTGTCAGAACATGGCCTGATCATCAACAGTACTGACCATAGGCCACTGGGACACAACCCTCCATGTCTACATGCTGACCACTTTCACACAATATACAACACACAACAACCTAACACCCAGTGCACTGCATATTGTACACATGCAACAATCTATCCTGCTAATTTGGCCAGCTCAGGTAATCTGTGTTCCACTGTTTTTATACCCACACATACATGTTACTACATTTCTACATAGGATTGTGGGGGGCCACACCTGACAACTGTAAACATTTGCTATGACTGTACTGGCATTTCAGGTACGCTGTTGGCTTCCATTTCATTCTGTATTCTGACCTATCATACAGACTAGAGGCATATCAGTGTAGTACAGATCTTAGGTTTTATTGACCTACATTTCAGTTTCAGACTTCTCACCCTTCAGAACTAACATACAACTGTCTGATCTGTTGTAATCTGTCTGGGTAGGTCTGGAGGGGGGTTGTTCTCCATTGCCATAAATCGGAGGCCTTAGAACAGCCTTTCTTTGTGGTCATCTAAACCTGTCCGGCTGGCTGAGACTGTTGCTGGGTATGTGAGCCTCACTGACATGCATGTGTGTGTCCTATGGATACACATTTGGCCCACCTAATGTCCCACACTGGGATTTCTCACCTTGTATAATACTGCCTACTATGTTTACACCAGTACTTGTTATGGATTTCATGCTGACCATATAGGTGTCTACTATCTGCTGCCATCCCATTCAGCCAGTAGATTCCCTTGCATGCTCACATCCATACCATAGATACAAGTAACAGAGCATACTACTCCATTCAGCAACTGAGAGCGAGAGTGACTTACCTTGTGGCTGTGCCAATATTGAGGATGGTGCTGGAGGGCTGACTATGTCGGATGCACATGGTTCAGCACAGGTAGTATCATGTTTGGCATCTCTTTTACTCTATGTGCGAGTCAGAGAGAGGTGTCATTCCCTAGGTTCCTACCGTGCCAGCACACACACATTCATTATAATACCCTGGGCATTGCACATGACCTATCAGTTGATGGAGGGGAATCCCTTATAGTTTATGTAGACCCTACCCTGCTCACCAGGTGGTACTTTGATGTGTATGTGCATGGAGTTTATAGTACTCACTACCGCAGGATATTCTGCTATTTGGTGGAAGAGATGCATATTGCTGGTCAACGCCTCACAGGTGTTGTGGAAATATATGTGCTCACTGGCATGTGCTGACATGGCATCCAGGAACTGGTGAAGTACCCTGGATGCTGATGCCTGTGAGATCCCCATGATATCCCCAGGTGGCCTTTGGAAGGTACCTATGGCTAGTATTCTTAAGCCTACACATACTGTGGTATCCACTGGGATGGGTTCCCCTCTGTTGGTGTGGTGTGCTAGGCATGGCCAGCACAGCTCATCAATTTGCTGTAGGAGATCCCTGTCCACCCTATAGTGCTCCACTATTTCCAGCTCATGTAGCCCCTGGTAGGTTACGCTGGGTCTCTACACTCTTCTCCTTCTTCTCACTGTGGGTTGGTCATCAGCATTCTCATCCTCACCACCCTTAGCCTCTTCCACGTATGGATTTATGAGACAAAAGCAGCCCCTAATATTTTATTGCTTTTGTTAGGCAAAATTTCCCCATTTGTGTACACTGGTGATGTAGAGTTTGGGGGAAAAAGCAGAGAGATAGGTGTTTGCATAGTTTATAGTAGTGTGCTGGGCTGGGCTGCTGCATGTATAATTGGCTGATTCTGATGCATTTCACCTGCCAGCTATGCTAGTTCTCCTTGGTTACCTTCCGACTGCTGTTTTCCCTTCCCATTGCCTTCCTGTTTAATCTCCGAGGTGCACTGCACAAACCCAGTGCTCAGATGTGACTGAAGCTGCTATTTCCTGGTTTATTTTTTAATTTTTTTTTTTTTTAAACCTGGAGCACAGTGCAGACACCCATTTAGGCAATGTAAATACTGCTAGGCAGCCTCAGACACACACCCTTACTTAGCTGTGCTTAGCTAAGGGCTAACACGGGCCACAGAGCTCAAATAAGTTTACAGCATGCATGACCCACCCCCTTATGAAGTCATCTAGCTCTTAGTTTACACCATGGTATCACTGCACCTACACGGTTGGGTGCAAGCTAGCACTGAGGAGAAATCTGTGATTCAGTATCATTCCTTTCATTTGCGTAGAATTGACTGCTAATGCATGGTTACAAAATTGACACTCAGCCTTCCCCATAGCAACCACTATTCCATGGTCTTGTTGTGTTATGCATGCCATTGACTATTATGGCAAAATTATGATTTTGATTTAAAAGCTTATTTCCAGTTTTTTTAATTATTTTGGGGGCGATCCCATTTGCGCACCACTGCCCTACGCTTAAACGAAATCGGCCAAAAAAAGTAAATTTTTATAATTTTGAAACTGATTTTCATGCATATGGCCATATATTTGGCCTTTGGCATACCTAACCCTTCTAATACATGTATTTTTATGAGCTGTCATGCCTCCGTTTTGTAGTTTGCAGAAATGTATTCAGCTACTGGCTGAAAACATTTCTGCAGTCTACACTATTCCTGCATGGACACCTGCCTGCTTCCTAGATTGCTAATTCACCTCATTTGCATGTTTTTTTTTACCAGCAAATGAGGTAATTTGCATATAAGGGCTGTGTCAGTGCAGGAATAGTGCAGGAGCGCTCGTGCATGTCCCAGGAGCTCATTCCTGGATTGCCATATTGCCTGCAGCAGCTCTTGCACTATTCCTGCATGCCGTGCAGAGCTTGTTGAATCCTATGGAATATTACTTAGTGTTGGTAGACTCTTATTCAAACTGATTTGAGATTGATTTGCTAACTAACTTAATGTCCAGTGCTGTTATTACTAAATTGAAACATGATTAATCAGTCCATGGTAGTCCACACAAAGTTTTTTCTGGCAACAGTTCTCAGTTTACGAGTCAATTGTTTCAGAGATTTGCTATAGAGTGGGACTTTATCCATATTACTAGTAGTCCTGAATATCCACAGTCAAACGGCCTTGCTGAGCATGCAGTACAGAGTGCAAAGCAATTACTGGAGAGGTCCAAGTGTGACAATACTGACATTTTCTTGGATTTACTCAATCTCAGAAATATACCCCTTGACAAGCTACTAGGCTCGCCTGCTCACAGACTTCTATCTAGACAAACCAGAACAACCCAGCCTATCAGTTCTAGTTTGTTGGTGCCTAATGCTAAAAACAACAGAGCAATCAAAGCCCAACTTTTTAAAAAGCATTCTTCTCAGAAGTTCAGCTATGATAAAACAAGCAGATTTATTTGTCTGTTAAAAGAAGGAGAGACAGTGAGGATGCAAGTGGTGAAAGGCTTTGATTGAATTGGTCAAGTGAGAGATATATTTACTAAGCCAAGATCCTACTTAGAGGAATCTGAGAGTGCAGAGTGCAGGAGAAACTGCAGACATCTTCTTCCTGTATCAGCATCATACCTGTGATACAGACTCTAGATCTCAGAGCAACTCTGACAACGTTTATACCAAAGAACATGTCGCAATATCCATTCCTGTTTCTGATTATGTCCCAGATGTCCCCAGTGTTGAACATTCCTCAAAGTCAGTCCCCATTACTAGATCCAATTCTGACTTTCATGTTACATGATCAAGTTATATTTCCAGTCCTAGTGTAAAATACACAGCAACTTGGATATAATTGTTTTATATGTGTCTAATTTCATATGATTGCATGTCAGATAATTAGTTCTGTATAACTGCATGTCAAAAGATCATTTCTGTAAACTGCATGTCATTGAATACTGTCATTTCATATATGAATCATTTCTCAAAGAGGAGGGTGTAGATCAGAGCATGTGTGTGTACCTTTAAGAAGCATGTCCAGATGTAGCGCATGCATATAAATAACGAGCACATGCAGGCAGCAATGCCATTTTGAGAGAACAGCCAGAGTGTTAACATGTATGAGTGTGGTGGTCAGTCTGTTTATAAGTTTATTTAAGTTTAATTTACAAAGTCTCATTTCTGATGTGTTTGTGTGTAATAAAGCTGCTTGAACAGAACTCGCAAATGTTCGTCTGTTTTATCCAGACCAGACGAACGACAGATGTAGTAGCAAAACCACAAAGTAAGAATTGGCTCCTTGAAAGATGTCCCTTTTGTTTACAGTCATACATAAATTATTGTCCAATGTCAACCATGAGATTACTTTTTGGGGGTAGTTTTTAGAGAAAAGCTAAGGAACAGTAACACTAAATCAGACAACACAATATAATTTTCATTTCTTCAAAACCACTTGCAAATTTGATGTGAAAAATATAATGTGAAATGAAATTAATTGTAAAACAAAGATAATTATGAATGAGACCAATACACTTAAAATTAGAGTATTGTCTCTATATAATAGCTCTGCTGGTCTCTTGACATGATTTTCTTTGGTCTAGCTCTCATTAATACACGATCAAGTTTATTTATGATACCCTCTAAGCTTTCAATTATCTGTGCAATAACTTTTTAGAATAGCTCTTGTTCTGATGAAATACCAAATGGAAGTCTAAGTAATGTGTACATTCCCAGTGATATGTTAAATGTACATATTTACAAGTACTATATTTATATAGTTTATTTATTTATTTATGTATTTGTTTATTTTGGTTTTGATTACTGGAATTGTCTGACTGGGTATAGCCAAACACCCATTTTTAGCATATGCCTAGAGAGATAAGCTCCAACATATTATAAACAATGTTAAAAAGACATTCAGTAATACACACAGACATTAAGTAATATACATTAACAATTATACATACATTTGCTAATTAATAAAGACAAATATTACAGTATGAAAGATACTTATGCATTAGTAAATGTTGAACATTGAGCATTTGAAGAGGTATATTAGCTGGCTTGTCAAACAGTGATTAGTGTTAAGGAATGGAGGTGAGGGAAGGAACTAGGTAGGACAGAAAATGTTAATATTGTAGTTAAGAAGTAAGGTATAAAGCAGGTTCACAGACAATCTTTATCTATCTATATATTTCTATGTATATTTATCTGTCTAAATGATACAGATACACACACACACACACACACACACACACACACGCACACATAGATAGATATGTATGTATGTGTGGCTATCATAAGGTTTATATTAGAAGTATAAAGAATGGGAGGTAGCTGAGAGAGACTAGAATGGAAGAGGACTGTGGGGCATAGAATTCTCATTGAAGAGAAATGATTCACTGATATGGCAAGCTAAAGACAGAAGTGCAGTTTATATTGAAGATGTACAGGAACAGATCCACTGATTTCATAGTTTTATTTGTATTTTAAATGTGTTTGCATTCTGACTCGATTTATAATGGGATGTGGTGCCATAGTTTATCTGCACTATTTGAATATAGAGAGTCACCTGCAGAATTAGATGATTTGGTTATAGTGTTTAGTGATTTGTTACTAGAGTGCAAAATTCTATTGGGGAGTAGTAGTATTTCATTAAGTTATGAAGAGATGGACAGTTTTCTGGCTTATAGAGACATCTGTGTATTGTAGTTAGGTGAGAAAGCTCTAGAAGTTGTGGTATTTCAAAGCAGCTTAATTCTCTGAGGGCTAGGCAGTGCTGTGTTATAGTGTTATAGTTTACTGCAAATTTGGCTATTTTATTATAACATTGCTCAAGCTTGGAAAGTTGTAAAACTTGAAGGTTAGTAAAAATTGACACACCACAGAGGAGAGATGGCAGCATGAAAACAGTGGTTATACATCTTGTGGCTATCTCAGTGAGATAGCTTTTTACTCTGTATAATGTACCCAATTTGTAATGAATTTGTTAACAATGTGTGATATACATAGTGCTCAAATTTCAATGGGTCATCCATGATGACACCCAATAATATTCTGTGGTTTACTGGTTCTATCATGTTATTGTTGGCAGAATGATAATGAAGTTGTTTTGGTATAGCTGTGTTTTAAGGTGAATAGCAGTGTGAAGGCTGCCAGCCTATCCATATAGAATTACACAGATAATTCTGTCATTTGTAAATATGAATTTAAACTACAGGCATGTTGTCTTAAATGTAAATAAATACTGTTACATGTGGAACTGGAAATACATTTGACAATAGTGCACTCTACTGACCAAAGTAAAACATGTGGTGACCCTTTGATGTAGACAGTGGTTTTGAGGGGTCTAGATGAAGAAATTCTATCTACTGTTTTAACCAAGAGTTAAATTACTAGATTTAAACATGTGTCCTGACACCGAAAAACTGGAGGAGCAGAGGTCACAAGCCCACATACTACACACTAGTTAGTGACATACATCTGTACAGTAACCTACTGCTTTGTCAGAAATACACAACAGTTATGGTGACCCGGCAAATGTACATCTGACAAACATCTGGACATAACATCATACTAGGTAAATACAGTGAGCTACTAGACATGTCACAAAGCACTTTGCAAACTACAGGCAGACTGCCACAACATTGGCCTACATTTCTTATGGAGGAATAAACATATACCTGCAAATATAGTGGGCTCTACAGGCATGCAACAGCAAGTAGTAACAGACACTTGTGTAAAAGCGCATACCCACAACCATTCTTAACACAGCCACAGTCACATATGGTACGCGTACTTAATATTACAGGATATGCACTGTGTGATCATCTCCATCCTCATATGTATCACTCACACAATAACCCTATATATACTGGGCCAATACACAGTGTCTTCCGATGCCTGACTGTGGTATGGGACATGTTTTGTTCTGGCCCGACAAACATGTATGCCGATAGGGTACCATACACTGGAGCAGCATGCAACATCAGATAGAACAGGACCAAGAAGAATGATATCTACCACAGTCTGTATACAGACCAAGGTACATATTCACAATACACACTCTGTCAACAATCACCATAAGTACATAGACCTCAGTACTGTTCACTACAACAGAATGTCCAGGTTTTTTTCCTCAAATATAAGGCCTACTATACATAACATGTTTAGCAGTCTGATATCTCACTGGCTTGTTATCAGGTATGATGTCAGTAAATAATAATGTACTGAACATATGCACCTCTTACTGCATGACATGTACAAAGATTGACATAGTTGTGACTGGAGGAACAAACACAGGGCCAGTATTGACATGTTGCTGTGATAAACTCATACATTTACTGGTGTAACAGGGTTTGTTGTGACAAACGTCTTCTGAGGGATATGAAGTCAGTAACTCACATGGCTGTCACCATGTACTGACTGCAATTCTTAGAGTATGCTACTGCATTTCTAAAGATAGGAAACGTGTGAGTAACACAACACATGTAAGACTCCAAACAATCACCAGTCTGCAGATAGCCCTACAGGTAAGGGTTTATCCAACCACATAACACTGTCGTGGCAGATATTAAATCATGTAGAACAGCCATATCCACACAAACCTTGTTAAACCAACATTACTTCAAATATAGAAGAGCAATACTTACATTCTGTCCTCATGTCTGGAACATCCCCCTTGTGTTTGTTGGCCTGTCTCCATAGTGTATGTTGTAAGAGGTATATCCAACTACCCTCAGTGATGCTGTTTGTCAAACACCCTCATGAAGTCCTGCTCATAGTGAAGGAAAAGGGCCAACAGCCACATGAAGTGCTTAGTTATAGGAGTGTGTTTCCATGCAATTGTCTATAAGAATGATACCACAACTGTTCCACATGCAATTAGCTAGTGGGGGACTGCAATTCATGCACCAGCTGATCATGAGCATCACTTTCAAAACTCAAGCTGCTGCCTAAGCAAAGTAGGTGTACTTTTCCAGAGAGGGAGTGAGAGAGACAGACAGAGACAAAGTAAGAAAGGAAGGGAGTAGGAGAGTAAGAGGCAAGCATGTTTGTGTATGATTCATGGGTGGAGAGTGGTATCTGGGCATTATGACGGTTGCCTATATTGTGTACTAACCCATACTGTCACATGGTAATTGCACATGGCTGTACACATTTATGGCTGAGGATTGTCGACAACAATCTCTACAATGTTTGGAAAATGTTGGCCTTGTAATGTTGACAATGGGACATCTAGTTCCTCAATATAATGATGTAGCAAAACACACACTGCAATGGATCCTGTCATTACACAATAAATCCAACAGGACACTGATAACACACACAAACACACACTTACACCAACTGATAACACACAAGCAAACACACACTTACCAGTACTGAGTTTCAAACCCCTACCTGACTATGTATTTCTATTACATTGTTATGCAGTTATTGCACACATCACAGAGCTTACATGTTGGAGAGCTGTCCAAAGGTATCTTTGAAGGTGAGTGACATCAGCAACAGTGATAAAGGAGGGATAAGGGAAGTGTAGTACATGTGACTGTCCACAAAGTCAGCTATCAAGGAAGACACAACCATACTCTCTCAGGAACTCACACACATCACAGTTGACAGGGTCAGGATTAGAACTCCTACCTAACTAGTTTGCTACACTACAGTATTATGCAGTTATCACACTCACCACAGAGTTTATCAGACTGATATATGGCCAAAGGGTTATTTCAAGGTGACTGACATCAGCAGGCATGCTACAGTAGGGCAATGGAAGGTGTAGTGAGTGTGAATGTCTTCAAAATCATTACTCTCCACACACACACATACACACACACACACACACACACACACACACACACACACACACACACACACACATGCACACACTTGCCAGTACTGGCATGCAGGGGTTCATTGCTTCACAGGTGTGTAGTAGTTGACTGTGCCAGAAGGCTGTACAAGGCTAGGCAAAGGAAATACCCTGGCATCAGGCCGCATGACAATGGTCTCCAGTGTGGCTCAGGGGTGTAGTCCCTGGATTGGCTCACATAGGTGGGTATTGTATTCACCATCCACTCATATGGGTTACTATTGTGGGTGGCAAGTGCTGTGCAATGCTTGTTATGTATATGATATATATTCCATAACATGGACAGTGTCTGGGTTATGCACATGTCCCACATGCATGTTCTGTGACATGTGAAAGTGCACTTGGGGTCTCTGGGGCATGTTGTGTGGACAGATTGTTATTATTTGATGTGGCTTCCTGACTTCATGTGGTGAGACCTGGCTATGGAACTGAGGTCATGCCTGCACCTACATTGACAGCATGATACAGGTATTCAGTGGAGTTAGTGGCATATGTCCACACAGGGCATATGTATAAGGCATGGTATTCACTCTGTGGGTTACAGTTGCAGACTCTACCATTGTTGCAGGCATCCAGTGAGGAACATAGCAAAGGACCACAGAAAGCATTTATTTGTCTATTGTAGGGATGGAACAGGGTGCCATGTCCTTTTACTTGCTGGATAGCATATACTCAGTCAGGAGATGTTACACATCACAGTACATTCTGATGTCAGTGGCAGTGTTGTGGTTAACAGGTATGTAGTCCACTGCAATCACACCATGATTACTATCTGTGGGCAATATGCAGGGAACTACCATTATAGTGGTTGTTGCCTAGCCAAGTGTATTTGTGTATGAGTCATGGGTGGAGAGTGTTCTCTGAGTAATACAAGGGTTGCCTATATCGTTCATCGGTCCATAATGTCAGATGTAGGGCTTTAAATTGTCTACACCAGCCTGTCTGCTGTTTGACATCTGTTGTCCTTGTAAGGTGGACATTGAGACATATAGCAGGTCCTCAATATAATAATTTAGCAAAAAACTGCCCTACAATCCATCCTGTCATTATACAATCACAGCGACCTCCACAAAGTGTACTGATGACAAACGCACACACACACTTACCCTACCTAGTTATGTATTGCTACTACAGTGTACTGCATTTATTGCACATACCAAGGAGCCTATTGGGCAGATGTTATCACAAGGTACTTCTAAGGTGAAGAACATCAGCAACCCTTGTAAATACTGGCAGTGGGTGATGTAGTGGGTGAGAGATCCCAAAAATAATTTTACCCAAATCACATGTTTACATTTGCTAGGGGTGAGGTTCAACCTCTAACAACAATTATGAACTATTATATTACACATTTACCACATGCACCACTGACCTGACATGGTAAAAGCTTCGCAACAGATACCTGTAAGGTGGATGATATCTGCAGGACTACTAAAGTCAGGCTCTGAGATGTGTATTGGCTATAAATGGGGACAAAATCTTTGAGGTACACACATACATACGTACACTCACAAACACTTGCCACAGATGAGATTCAAACCCATAGCTGCAGAGGTACTTCTAATACATTGTTCCACATCTATGGTATGCACCACAGAACTTAGAGAGCTAGCTGCTTTCCAAAGGTATATTTCAAGGTAGATGATATCAGCAGGCTTGCTACAGTAGGGCAATGGGAGGTGTAGTGACTGTGAATAACCTGAAAAGCTTGACTCTCTACACACACAGAGCTTCACAGTTGCCTTGTCTGGGATTAGAATTCCTACCTACCTAGTACAGCACACTATAGCATTACGCAGTTATTGCACATGCCATGGAGGATAGAGGGCTGAATTTGGCCATGGATGTATTTCAAGGTGACTGACATCAGCAGGCTTGCTAAAGTAGGGCAATGGAAGGTGTAGTGACTATGAATGGCCTTAAAATCATTGACCCTTACACACACATACACACACACACACGCACACACGCACACACGCACGCACACACACACACACACACACACACACACACACACACACACACACACACACACACACACACACACACACACACACACACTCATACACACACACACACACACACACACACACACACACACACACAGTTTCACAGTTGCTATGTCTGAGATTAGACCTCCTACCTAACTAGTATGTTACACTATAGCATTATGCAACTATCACACACACCATGGAGGTTATAGGGCTAGACCTTATCCAAAGGTGTATTTCAAGATGAATGACATCAGCAGCCTCGGTAAAGTAGAGCAATGGGAAGTGTAGTGTCTATGAATGGCCTCAAAATCATTGATCACTATAAACACACACACAGAGTTTTACAATTGCCATGTGTGGCATAAGAACATCTACCTAACTAGTATGTTACACTACAGCATTACACAGTTATTGCACATGCCATAGAGCTTATAGGGCTTACCCTTATCTAAAGGTGTATTTCAAGGTGAATGTCATCAGCAGTCTTGCTAAAGTAGGGCAATGGGAGGTGTAGTGTCTATGAATAGCCCCAAAATCATTGATTCCCTACACACACAGAGTTTCACAGTTGTCATGTCTGGGATTAGAGCTCCTACCTAACAAGTACATCACACTATAGCATTACACAGTTATTGCATGCATCACAGAGCTTACAGGGCTGAATTTTGTCTAAGGAGGTATTTCAAGGTGATTGACATCAGCAGGCTGGCTAAAGTAGGGCAATGGGAGGTATAGTGACTGTAAATGGCCTCAAAATCATTGATCCCTACACACATACACATTCACAGTTGCCATGTCTGGGATTAGAACTCCTACCTAACTAGTACATCACACTATAGTATTACACGGTTATTGCACACACCACAGAGCTTACACAGATGATCCTTATCCAAAGGAGTATTTCAAGGTGACTGACATCAGCAGGCTAGCTAAACTAGGGTAATAGGGAGTGCAGTGTGTGTGAACAGGCCATACACCATTCCTCTGGAAACACACACACATAAAACTCAGTCACAGACAGCTTTACATTTGACAGGACTGTGTATACAACTGCTATATGAATAATGACTTGTACTGTCATGTTACACAGTTATCACACGCACCACATGCACTATAGTGCTGAGTGCTACTAGAATCAAATGTCTACAGTGATAGACATTGGCACATCATGTGGTATTGGCCAATGGGTGGGTGGGACAGGCCTCATGATGGGAAGCTCTTTGCCACTGTCTGTCTCTCTCGTCCTCACATCTCTGTTTGTGTATGTTTGACCTATTATAGTGTGTTGTCCTTGGACATATGTGTGTATTCCTATCCGATGTGTGTGCAAAGCATGACTGGTGTGCAATGTGGTGTGCATGCACAGACATCTGCAACTGACAGATATGTATAGTCTACTGTTGTTGCCAGACATTGGCTTCATTTCTGTAAGTGTAGGAGCATGCCCAGTATGACCTTCTGTATTGAATGTGTGAATCCATTCCAGGTAGGTTTTACTCCAGTGCAGGCATTTGTGTTCTACACCTACAGCTAGCAACCTTCTTCTGCAGGGTATCTGTAGATAGGTTAACAATATGGAGTCACAATGGGCAAAGGATAATGGGATACAGTAACTGTGTCTGTGCTGCTTCTGCTACATGGTTTTGGTGTTAGCAGAGATATTCAGACATATGTACTGTTTTACACTGTGATGTATTATGTCATCAGCTACTGACAGATATACTTATTTGCTCGCAGTAATTTCCTGGGGAATACAAGATGAATGAAGCTGTGTCCATATTGTGGTCTGCAACCTACATATTCTTGCACAATCAGGCCATTCTCGAGGGGGAGTGGCAGACACTTGTTGATTGGTCTGTGTAAATGGACCAGCAGCTTGGTACTGTGGCAGCTGAGGATCCCATGCTTGTACATATATCATTGTGACAGAATGGCTATATCTTGCTGTGGCCATACCTCTCAGCTGTACAGATTCACACATGTTACCCGGAAGCAGGGCTCATATATCTGGTCATTTCCCCTTCATATTGTAATTTATGAGCAGGTTTGTAGCCACCCATTCCTGGGTTTTCAGACAGGGATAGTATGGGCACACATCAGAGTTTCAGACTTCACACACTCCATGGTGTCCATGCTTCTACCCCCCTCTGTTATTCTATCCTCTTCCTAACATTATGCAAGCAATATCTGATAAGTATCCCTATAGTTATCACTTCATCCTAGCAGTATTTAGGGGTTGGTCCACAGTTCATGTAGTAGGACATGGAGGACATGCTACTGAGATTTGTTGACATGGCCTTGCATTTGTGCTCTGTGGACTGTGTTATGTCGTTATTTGGGACTCCATGAGATAACATACATTGGCAGTATGGGAGAGACACAGGCCTTTGACAGAGGACTGTAGGGCATTTGGTAGAGATGCAGGCCATCTGTAGCAAGCCAGTGCATTCTGCCTCTCCTACAGTTCCAGTCTGCAAGCCACTGGATTCCCCTGGGGTGGTAGGTTAAGTGTGCAAGGTGTTAATGGCAATAGTTTCTGTCCTTATTAATCCATTGGTGTGGATGCTGGCAGGGTGGTGCTTATATCTAGGGACACACCTGCATGGGACACCTCTTCAGCATGCAGCATTATGTGGGCATTCCCATACAGAAGTGAGTGGTCATATTGTACTTATTCCTAACAGCAGGGATATGACCTGTGATGAAACTGTGACTGATGGTGAGGTGAGCTGAGTGCATGTGTGCTATGGAAGCTTCTTGCAGCTGACTCACATATATATGTGGGGCATTCCCCTTATGCTGGCTTGTGTGGGGACAGCAGGAGTTTCTCAGTACTTCATAACTGTGCCTTTTGTGGTCTGCCAGTGTTTGGCCAGACTACATCAGTATTCCATACTACACAGCCAACTAATGTGCTGCTAACCTGTATGCACAATTCCAAAGGTGTGTCCATTTGGCAGTAACATTTTATATACTCTCTGTCTAAGATAATTCCACCTGTGTACTGTGTGTATGTCTGGGCCCACATTCATGCCATGTCCATCTCTCAGATGGTGACAGATATTACATCCAAACAATTAGTATGGATTACTGCTTGTTTGGGTCTTGCTGGGAAGCATTGTGTTTGGCACTGCAGTTGTCAGAACTTGGCTTGGTCATCAACAGTACTGACCATAGGCCACTGGGACACAACCCTCCATGTCTACATGCTGACCACTTTCACACAATATACAACACACAACAACCTAACACCCAGTGCACTGCATATTGTACACGTGCAACAATCTATCCTGCTAATTTGGCCAGCTCAGGTAATCTGTGCTCCACTGTTTTTATACCCACACATACATGTTATTTCATTTCTACATAGGATTGTGGGGGGGCCACACCTGACAACTGTAAACATTTGTTATAACTGTACTGGTATTTCAGGTACTCTGTTGGCTTCCATTTCATTCTGTATTCTGACCTATCATGCAGACTAGAGGCATATCAGTGTAGTACAGATCTTAGGTTTTATTGACTTACATTTCACTTTCAGACTTCTTACCCTTCAGAACTGACATCCAACTGCCTGACCTGTTGTAGTCTGTCTGTGTAGGTCTGGAGGGGGGCTGTTCTCCATTGCCATAAATCGGAGGCCTTAGCACAGCCTTTCTTTGTGGTTATCTACACCTATCTGGCTGGCTGAGACTGTTGTTGGGTATGTGAGCCTCACTGACATGCATGTGTGTGTCCTATGGATACACATTTGGCCCACCTAATGTCCCGCACTGGGATTTCTCACCTTGTATAATACTGCCTACTATGTTGACACCAGTACTTGTTATGGATTTCATGCTGACCATATAGGTGTCTACGACCTGCTGCCATCCCATTCAGTCACCCGATTCCCTTGCATGCTCACATCCATACCATAGATACAAGTAACAGAGCATACTACTCCATTCAGCCAGTTTTGAGGGAGAGTGACTTACCTTGTGGCTGTGCCAATATTGAGGATGGTGCTGGAGGGCTGACTATGTCGGATGCACATGGTTTAGCACAGGTAGTGTCATGTTTAGCATCTCTTTTACTGTATGAGCGAGTCAGAGAGAGGTGTCATTCCCTAGGTTCCTACCGTGCCAGCACACACATTCATTATAATGCCCTGGGCATCACACATGACCTAGCAGTTGATGGAGGGGAAGCCCTTGTAGTTTATGTAGACCCTACCCTGCTCACCGGGTGGTACTTTGATGTGTATGTGCGTGCAGTTTATAGCACTCACTACCTCAGGGTATTCTGATATTTGGTGGAAGAGACGCATATTGCTGGTCAATGCCTCACAGGTGTTGTGGAAATATATGTGCTCACTGGCATGTACTGATATGGCATCCAGGAACTGGTGAAGTACCCTGGATGCTGATGCCTGTGAGATCCCCATGATATCCCCAGTTGGCCTTTGGAAAGTATCTATGGCTAGTATTCTTAAGCCTACACATACCGTGGTATCCACTGGGATGAGTTACCCTCTGTTGGTGCTGTGTGTGAGGCGTGGCCAGCACAGCTCAACAATTTGCTGTAGGAGGTCCCTGTCCACCCTATAGCGCTCTACTATCTCCAGCTCATGTAGCCCCTGGTAGGTTACCCTGGGTCTGTACACTCTTCTCCTTCTCCTCACTGTGGGTTGGTCATCAGTATTCTCATCCTCACCACCCTTAGCCTCTTCCACTTATGGATTTATGAGACAAAAGCAGCCCCTAATAATTTATTGCTTTTGTTAGGTAAAATGTCCCCATTTGTGTACACCGGTGGTGTACAGTTTGGGGGAAAAACCAGAGTGAAAGGTGTTTGCATAGTTTATAGTAGTGTGCAGGGCTGGGCTGCTGTGTGTGTAATTGGCTGATTCTGATACATTTCACCTGCCAGCTATGCTAGTTCTCCTTGGTTACCTTCCGACTGCTGTTTTCCCTTCCCATTGCCTTCCTGTTAAGCTCCGAGGTGCACTGCACAAACCCAGTGCTCAGATGTGAATGAAGCTGCTATTTCCTGGTTTATTTTTTTATTTATTTTTTTTTTGTTTTTGTTTAAAACCTGGAGCACAGTGCAGACACCAATTTAGGCAATGTAAATACTGCTAGGCATCTTCAGACACACACCCTTACTTAGCTGTGCTTAGCTAAGGGCAAACACGGGCCACAGAGCTCAAATAAGCTTACAGCATGCATGACCTAGCAGTTGATGGAGGGGAAGCCCTTGTAGCTTATGAAGTCATCTAGCTCTTAGTTTACACCATGGTATCACTGCACCTACACAGTTGGGTGCAAGCTAGCACTGAGGGGAAATCTGTGATTCAGTATCATTCCTCTCATTTGCATAGAATTGACTGCTAATGCATGGTTACAAAATCGACACTCAGCCTTCCCCCAGAGCAGCCACTATTCCATGGTCTTGTTATGTTATGCATGCCATTGACTATTATGGCAAAATTATGATTTTGGTTTAAAAGCTTATTTCCAGCTTTTTTAAATTATTTTGGGGCCGATCCCATTTGCGCACCACTGCCCTACGCTTAAACGGTCGAAATTGGCCAAAAAAAAAGTACATTTTTATAATTTTGAAACTGATTTTCATGCATATGGCCATATATTTGGCCTTTGGCATACCTAACCCTTCTAATACATGTATTTTTATGAGCTGTCATGCCTCCGTTTTGTAGTTTGCAGAAATGTATTCAGCTACTGGCTGAAAACATTTCTGCAGTCTACACTATTCCTGCATGGACGCCTGCCTGCTTCCTGGATTGCTAATTCACCTCATTTGTATGTTTTTTTACCAGCAAATGAGGTAATTAGCATATAAGGGCTGTGTCAGTGCAGGAATAGTGTAAGAGTGCCTGTGCATGTCCTGGGAGCCCATTTCTGGATCGCCATATTGCCTGCAGCAGCTCTTGCACTATTCCTGCATGCCGTGCAGAGCTTAGTGAATCCTGGGGAATATTACTTAGTGTTGGTAGACTCTTATTCAAGCTGATTTGAGATTGATTTGCTAACTAACTTAATGTCCAGTGCTGTTATTACTAAAATGAGACATCATTTCTCAGTCCATGGTAGTCCACACAAAGTTTTTTTCTGTCAACAGTTCTCAGTTTACGAGTCAATTGTTTCTGAGATTTGCTAAAGAGTGGGACTTTATCCATGTTACTAGTAGTCCTGAATATCCACAGTCAAACGGCCTTGCTGAGCATGCAGTACAGAGTGCAAAGCAATTACTGGAGAGGTCCAAGTGTGACAATACTGATATTTTATTGAATTTACTTAATCTCAAAAATATACCCCTTGACAAGCTACTAGGCTCTCCTGCTCAGAGACTTCTATCTAGACAAACCAGAACAACCCTGCCTATCAGTTCTAGTTTATTGGAGCCTAATGCTAAAAACAACATAGCAATCAAAGCCCAACTTTTTAAAAAACATTCTTCTCAGTTCAGCTATGATAAACAAGCAGATTTCTTTGTCTGTTAAAAGAAGGAGAGACAGTGAGGATGCAAGTGGTGAAAGGCTTTGATCGAATTGGTCAAGTGAGAGGTATATGTACCAAGTCGAGATCCTACTTAGAGGAATCTGAGAGTATAGAGTACAGGAGAAACTACATATATCTTCTTCCTGTATCAGAAATTATATCACAGCATCATACCTGTGATACAGACTCTAGATCTCAGAGCAACTCTGACAACGTTTATACCGAAGAACATGTCGCAATATCCAATCCCGTTTCTGATTATGTTCCAGATGTCCCCAATGTTGAACATTCCTCAAAGTCAGTCCCCATTACTAGATCCAATTCTGACTTTCATGTTACACTATCAAGTTATATTTCCAGTCCTAGTGTAAAATACACAGCAACTTGGACATAAATGTTTTATATGTGTCTAATTTCATATGATTGCATGTCAGATAATTAGTTCTGTATAACTGCATGTCAAAAGATCATTTCTGTAAACTGCATGTCATTGAATACTGTCATTTCATATATGAATCATTTCTCAAAGAGGGAGGATGTCGATCAGAGCATGTGTGTGTACCTTTAAGAAGCATTTCCAGATGTAGTACATGCATATAAATAACGAGCACATACAGGCAGCAATGCCATTTTGAGAAAACAGCCAGAATGTTAACATGTATGAGTGTGGTGGTCAGTCTGTTTATAAGTTTATTTAAGTTTAATTTACAAAGTCTCATTTCTGATGTGTTTGTGTGTAATAAAGCTGCTTGAACAGAACCCACAAACATTTTTATCTGGACCAGACGAACGACAGATGTAGTAGCAAAACCACAAAGTAAGAAGTGGCTCCTTGAAAGATGTCCCTTTTGTTTACAGTCATACATAAATCATTGTCCAATGTCAGCCATGAGATTACTTTTTGGGGGTAGTTTTTAGAGAAAAGCTAAGGAACAGTAACACTAAATAAGACAACACAATATAATTTTCATTTCTTCAAAACCACTTGCAAATTTAATGTGAAAAATATAATGTGAAATGAATTTAATTGTAAAACAAAGATAATTCTGAATGAGACCAATACACTTAAAATTAGAGTATTGTCCCTATATAATAGCTCTGCTGGTCTCTTGACATGATTTTCTTTGGTCTAGCTCTCATTAATACACTATCAAGTTTATTTATGATACCCTGTAAGCTTTCAATTATCTGTGCAATAACTTTTTAGACTAGCTCTTGTTCTGCTGAAATACCAAATGGAAGTCTAAGTAATGTGTACATTCCCAATGATATGTTAAATGTACATATTTACAAGTACTATATTTATATAGTTTATTTATTTATTTATTTATTTATTTATTTATTTATTTTGGTTTTGATTACTGGAATTGTCTGACTGGGTATAGTCAAACACCCCTTTTTAGCATATGCCTAGAGAGATAAGCTCCAACATATTATAAACAATGTTAAAAAGACATTCAGTAATATACACAGGCATTAAGTAATAGACATTAACAATTATACATACATTTGCTAATTACATTACATTCATATGAAAATAAAGACAAATATTACAGTATGAAAGATACTTATGCATTAGTAAATGCTGAACATTGAGCATTTGAAGAGGTATATTAGTTGGCTTGTCAAACAGTGATTAGTGCTAAGGAATGGAGGTGAGGTTAGGAACTAGGTAGGACAGACAATGTTAATATTGTAGTTAAGAAGCAAGGTATAAAGCAGGTTCACAGACAATCTTTATCTATCTGTAAAATTAGAGTATTGTCTCTATATAATAGCTCTGCTATAACTGTCTATTTTCAAACTCCATAGGGAAAATATGGAATAACCTTCCCCCACACATTACCTCACTAGACTCCTTTCAACTTTTCAAAAAACAACTTCTATTACATCTTAACAACTTCTGGCTCTGCTCCTGTACCAATCCAGACTAAATGACTTCTTCGCTCTTCAGCCATACCTCCCTACGTAAAAATCACTATCTTTCCCTGCTATTTCAAATGACTAAATTACTGTACTGTTCTAAAAAAAAAAAAAAAAAATATGAATATATAGCTTAGGCTATTTGTTTTTTACCTGTTTTTTTTTCGTTGTATTTTCTACTACACTAAAATGTATGCATTGTTGCTTAAATGTTTAACCTTGTTTTAATTGTGGAGCTTTTCTCCCCGGGCCTCCACTGAAAATGGAAATTATCCAGCTGGACTAGCCCGGTCAACAAATGTAAAATAAAATAAAATAAAATAAAATATCTATATATATTTATCTGTCTAACTGATATAGATACACACACACACACACACACACACACACACACACACACACACACACACACACACACACACACACACACACACACACACACACACACACACACACACACACACATACACACATAGATAGATATGTATGTATGTGTGGCTATCATAAGGTTTATATTAGAAGTATAAAGAATGGGAGGTAGCTGAGAGAGACTAGAATGGAAGAGGACTGTGGGGCATAGGATTCTCAGTGAAGAGAAATGATTCAACGATATGGCAAGCTAAAGACAGCAGTGCAGTTTATATTGAAGATGTACAGGAGCAGATCCTCTGATTGTATAGTTGTATTTGTATTTTAGATGTGTTTGCATTCTGACTCGATTTATAATGGGATGTGGTGCCATAGTTTATCTGCACTATTTGAATATAGAGAGTCACCTGCAGAATTAGATTACTTGGTTATAGTGTTTAGTGATTTGTTACTAGAGTGCAAAATTCTATTGGGGAGTAGTAGTATTTCATTAAGTTATGAAGAGATAGGCAGTTTTCTGCCTTATAGAGACATCTGTGTATTGTAGTTAGGTGAGAAAGCTCTAGAAGTTGTGGTATTTCAAATCAGCTTAATTATCTGAGGGCTAGGCAGTGATGTGTTACAGTGTTATAGTTTACTGCAAATTTGGCTATTTTATTATAACATTACTCAAGCTTGGAAAGTTGTAAAACTTGAAGGTTAGTGAAAATTGACACACCACAGAGAGATGGCAGTAAGAAAACAGTGGTTATACATCTTGTGGCTTTCTCAGTGAGATAGCTTTTTACTCTGTATAATGTATCCAATTTTTAATTAATTTGTTAACAATGTGTGATATATATATATAGTGATCAAATTTCAATGGGTCATCCATGATGACACCCAATAATATTCTGTGGTTTACTGGTTCTATCATGTTATTGTTGGCAAAATGATAATGAAGTTGTTTTGGTATAGCTGTGCTTTGAGGTGAATAGCAGTGTGAAGGCTGCCAGCCTAGCCAGATAGAATTATGCAGATAATTCTGTCATTTGTAAATATGAATTTAAACTACAGGCTTGTTGTCTTAAATGTAAAGAAATACTGTTACATGTGGAACTGGAAATAAATTTGACAGCAGTGCACACTACTGACCAAAGTAAAGCATGTGGTGACCCTTTGATGTAGACAGTGGTTTTGAGGGGTCTAGATGAAGAAATTCTATCTATTGTTTTAACCAAGAGTTAAATTGCTAGATTTAAACATGCAAATGTATTTTATTGCTCTGCTCCTAGCCAGCTGCAAGATAACAAAAGGGAGATGTTAAAAATGTAAATGCAGTTAATGTGTAGCCTGGAAACCACAGGAAGGGTGAAGAATGATGTAGTGTTTATCAGAACTGCAGTTTCAATTTAAACAGAGAGAATCAGAAGGCATTGAACATTTTTGTCTTGATCATCCAACTCACAGAACTCTGCCTGTTTTCTTTAAGTAAGTTATCTTAGACTTGTGTTTTCTTTTAGGAATAGCTAGGAACTAGAAACATTAAACTAAGTTTTTTTCTGTAATGTCAGAACTGTACTACTGAATTATTTTAAGTATTTCTGTGTGATCTCAACTCTTTTGACTAGCACTGTGTAGTAGAAAGTATTGTCTTGTGGTTTTAATTATTTATTATTAAATATTTTAAAACCTTTTAACTGTTGCTGTTTTGTGTAGAGATAAGTTAAGCTCTAAGAGTACATTGCATGTATATCAGGATCTTGTACCAAGTCACTCTAATAAGCCTTGAGACTGTTTAGTTATACTTCCAATTGGATAATAATATTACACAGTAATAATTGGACACCCTTTTAAGAGCCTTTGAGTAGCTGATAAATATTAGCTGGGTGGTGGCAAGTGGTACTACCGTATAGTCTGGGTAAAAGGGACACAGCTGGAGAACCTGTGCCAGCCTTCCCCAGGAGTGTCTGTGTGGTTGTATAAACTTATCTCAAAGTGTGTGTGTGTGTCAGCTACTTGGGCAGGGACATGAAGCACTGGTTGGACAGAGAGGGTGCTGGAGATTTTAGCTTGCCCAGCTGGCTGAGATCTGGACCCTATAACTGTGCCAGTGGGTAGTCTTTTTGGGGACATGGAGAGCAAGAGAGCGGCCAGCCCCAGACTGACTGTGATCTCTGTTTGCTCTTAAGGGAAATTGCACTTTGCTGTGTGTATTTGTTATCCTTCCCTCATATATGAGACACCCTCTCTGGTGTTAGTGGTGAGGATTGAGGCTCCTTGATTGCTGGGCCAGGGCACGGGTGTCACATTTGTGTTTGGCAACAGTGGGATAGCCACATTACATATTAATTAGTTGGCAAATACTAATTGGCTTGTAGTGGTGTGGGTAGAGTGAATCCTGTAAGTTGTGTACAGTGAGCTTTGAAGGTGTTTTGTACTCTAAAACAACCATGCAGTGAATACACAGAGTTCAGATCACAATTGTTTTATTTCTTTTGTTAGCTTAGTTAGTCAGGATGAGCAGGCAGCATGTCAGCAGAGGAGTATGGGAAGATGACAAGGAGCCAGCTGGCAAAGATGTGCCAGGCTAGGGGACTGGTGCATGGAAACCAGACTAAGGTAGACCTGATTGCAGCACTAGTTACAGCTGCATCAGAAAACAGCAACCAGGAGGACAATCAGACTGGCAGTGGAGATATAATTCCCTTGGAGAATGGACAGCTAAACCTTTCTGCAGTGGACTTAAAAATCCAGCTGGAGCTAAAGAAACTTGAGTTGGAGGCCAGGCACGTGGAATTAGAAGCAAATGACAGACTGCAATGTTTGTAGGCTGAGGAGAATGAGAAACTGTTATGTCTGCAAGCTGAGGAACAAGAGAGGCAGAGGCAGCATGAGAAGGAGATGCTGACTCTTCACCAGAGTCATGGAGGTAATGGGGAAGGGAGTAACTGGACCCCAGAAGCATAAAAGGTCACTAAATTTCTTCCGCAGTTTAAGAGGGGGATACTTTTGATAGTTTCATTCATATGTTTGAGAGGGTATGTAAACAATATGAAGTTGACCAAGGGCTCTGGGTATGGTTCCTGACCCCCTTACTCTATGGTAAAGCTGTAACTGCTCTGTCCAAAATGTCTGACGTTGCATGTTTTGATTATACTGCTGTAAAAAATAATCTTTTAGAACTGTTTAAGCTAACACCTGAAATGTATAGGAAAAAGTTTCATGAGCATAGATGCAAGGCAGATGAAAGTGTGTGTGAATATGTTGCTGAATTGAGCATTTATTTCCATAGGTAGGTGAGTGGATGTCAGGTCACCACTTTGGAAGGGCTGGCAGACATTTTGGTGAGGGAACAAGCCATCAGCACTTTGCTTGAGGACATGGGGATCTGGTTAGCTGATAGACAATGTGCTACTGCAGATGAGTTGGGGAAGAAGGGAGATCTATACCTGACAAGTAGGGCAGCCTTGCACAGGGAGGGGACCCACAGTACTGCTCATGGGTCTAAAGGTACCCAGGGTAGGCAGCACAACTGCCACAACAAAATCTGTCAGTAGCAGGGGAAGCCACTAGTCCAGATACACATCCAGGAGCTAGGGTTAAATGTTTTGAATGCAACCAGTGGAGCCATGTGGCATACAGGTGTCCACGGATGCAAGGTGAGGAAAAAAAGGTGAGGGAGCCAGTAAATGGGAAAGACAAAATGCCAATAGTAGGTTGTCTTGAGACAACAGGGGTACTAAACTAACATCCTGCAGATGTCCTGAGAGGGAAGGATTTGGATGAGGCAGTATCATGTGCTTATGCAGTTGCATGCAGTCAGGCTAGGAGACAAGCATGTGGGTCTGGTAGCCTGGGGGAGACCCAGACAGACTGCATACTTTCAGCCAGGGCTGGTGAGGTGGTTACTTCAGGGGGGGAGCTACTCTGTAGCAGTGAAACTGAAGGTGAGCCACAGCTACTTGTGGGTACTGATGTTCCCTTGGACAGAGTGACTGCAAAGGTAGAGGTGAGGGTAGTACCCAGGCTGACAGTGAGGCACCACTGTCAGAGGATGCCAGAATTCTTGTGGAAGGGGAGCTGGGAAGGGTTATAAAGAGATAGTTGAGACAGGCCCAGCTCTCAGACCCTACATTGCAAGGCCTGAGGCAGATACCTAGGGATGCGCCTGATTCTTAAGGAAAGGGGGAATCTGTATACTGGAAAAAGTGTTATTATGCAGCAGAGAGTGGACCCCTGAGGGAGGGCTAGAAGGTGAGAGAGTACAGCAGTTGGTAGTGCCTAGAGCCTACCATCTGACACTTCTAGCCATAGCCCATGATATGCCCTTTTCAGGTCATATGAGCATAAAACGTACAAAGAGGCATATTATGCAGAACTTCTATTGGCCTGGAATTTCCAGAGATGTAACAGGGTACTGCAGGACCTGTGAGCAGTGCCAAAAGGTAGGCAAAACAGGAGACAAGGTGAGAGCTCCTTTGATGCCTTTGCCTGTGATTGAGGAGCCATTTCAGAAGATAGCTATGGATATTGTGGATCCTCTGAGTACCTCAAGCTCCACAGGGAAAATGGATATCCTAGTGGTAGTGGATTATGCTACACAATATCCTGAGGTGATGGCTTTGTCCTCCATTGAGGCAGAGGAGGTATCAAATGCTTTGTTAGAGATTTTCAGCAGGGTAGGTTTCCCAAAAGAAATACTAACTGACAGAGCTACCAATTTCATGTCAGACCTGCTGGCTTGTCTGTGGAAGTCCTGTGGGTGAAGCACATGAAGACCAGCCCCTACCATCCCCAGACTAATGGTCTTGTTGAGAGGTCAAACTCTACAATCTAGTCCATGCTACGGGAATTTGCAGATCAGTTTAAGAGGGAGTGGGGCAAATATTTTCCCCATCTGTTGTTTGCTTACAGAGAGGTTCCCCAGGAATCTACAGGTTTTTCACCCTTTGAGTAGCTGTATGGGCATAGGGAAAGGGTCCTCTAGATTTAATTCAAGATGAGTGGGAATGTGAGTGCGAGTCTCACAAGGAGTCTGTTGTGGCATACGTCCTAAACCTCAGGACAAGGCTCAGGGAACTCATGGGCTTGGCTCAGGAGAACCTGGCAGATGCCCAGCAACAGAAAAAGGTGTGGCATGACAGGAATGGTCATTCTTTTCAGACACAACAAGCTGCAAGCAGCTTGGGAGGGACCCTGCAAGGTGGTAAGAAAGGTAAGTGATGTTAACTACATGGTGGAACTGCTAGGCATATGGCAGGGGCACAAATTGTACCATGTTAGCATGATGAAATCTTACCATGATAGGGAGGCCCTTGCGCTGAGCATATGCAGTGGATTGCAGGAGGAGTCTGAGGGAAATCTGGGGACTGATCTCCTCAGTGAGGCTCAGGCTGGCACCTCAGTGGAAGGGGTAGCAATGTCCCAGCAGCTATCTCCTACCCAGGTTCGAGAAGTCCAAGCAGTGTTGCAGGAATTTGTAAACATGTTCACTGGGAAACCAGGGTGCACCCTCCTGGTGCAGTACCAGGTGGATACAAGACCCCAAAGGCCTATTAGGCAGGCCCTTTATAGAGTGCCTGAGAGAGTCAAACAGACCCTGAGGGAGGAGGTCCAGGAGATGTTAGAACTATGGGTGATTCAAGAGTCCAACAGTCCCTGGGCCTCCCCAGTGGTGCTGGTGCCAAAGAAGAATGGCAGCACCAGGTTCTGTGTGGACTACAGGAAATTAGTCACACAGAGTCAGATGCTTACCCTATGCCTAGGACATATGAGGCCCTAGAGCAGCTGGGTGAGGCTAAGTATCTTACAACCATTGATTTTACCAAGGGTTACTGGCAGGTGCCCTTGACTCCCCGTGCTAGAGAAAAGTCAGCCTTTGTGACTCCTTTTGGCTTGTATGAGTTCGCAAAGATGCCCTTTGAGATGAAGACTGCCCCAGTAACTTTCCAGAGGCTGGTAGATTGTATCCTAGCAGGAGCAGGAGGGTTTGCCCTTGCTTACCTAGATGATATTGCCATCTACAGCCATTCCTGGCCAGAGTACCTTCAGCATGTCAGAGAGGTGCTGGGCAGACTACAGAGGGCAGGGTTGACCATTAAACTGAGCAAATGTCAGGTGGGTAGGGCAAAGGTCTCCTACCTAGGACATAGGGTGGGGAGTGGTAAGATAAGGCCAGAACCTGTCAAAGTGGTAGCCATTCAGGCATGGCCTGCACCTGTTACTAAACAGCAGGTGAGGGCATTTTTAGGGACAGCAAGGTACTACAGAAAGTCCTTCCCCAGTTATAGTACCATAGCTGTTCCCACCACAGACCTGACAAGGAAGAACAGGCCAGATAAGGTAGTGTGGACCCCAGCATGTGAGCAGGCATTGCAGACGCTTCAAGAAGCTTTGGGAGGACCCCCTGTGTTAGCCAGTCCAGATTACAGCAAATAATTTGTTGTGCAGGTGTATGCTTCAAACCATGGGGTGGAGGCTGGACTTAGCCAGATTTCTTCAGAGGGGGAAGAGCACCCAGTGGTTTATCTCAGTCATAGACTCCAACCCAGGGAGGATGAAATGCAGCTATAGAAAAGGAATGTCTAGCCATAGTGTGGGCATTGCAGAAAATTCAGTCTTATCTGTATGGAAGGAAATTCACTGTTATAACAGATCACAACCCCCTAACATGGTTAAACAGAGCCAGCCAGCAAAACGCCAAGTTGCTAAGATGGGGCCTAGGGTTGCAAGCATATGAGATGTCAGTGCAGCACGGCAGTGGGAGTAGCAATGCCAATGCAGACGGTCTCTCAAGACAGGGAATGGGCATTTCTCAAGGGTCACTTGAAAAACTAGCTTGAGTTCTCTGGGAAGGATAAATATGAAGGCCAGCCTAGCCAGATAGAGTTGTGCAGATAATTCTGTCATTTGTAAATATGAATGTAAACTACAGGCTTGTTGTCTTAAATGTAAAGGAATTCTGTTACATGTGGAACTGGAAATAAATGTGATAACAGGGCACTCTACTGACCAAAGTAAAGCATGTGGTGACCCTTTGATGTAGACAGTGGTGCTGAGAGGTCTAGATGAAGAAAGTATTTCTATTGTTTTAACCAAGACTTAAATTGCTAGATTTAAACATGCAAATGTATTTTTATTGCTCTGCTCCTAACCAGCTGCAAGATAGCAAAAGGAAGATATTAAAAATGTAAATGTAGTTATTGTGTAGCCTGGGAACTCCAGGAAGGGTGAAGAATGATGTAATGTTTATCAGAACTGCAGTTTCAATTTAAACAGAGAGAATCAGAAGGCATTGAACATTTTTGTCTTGATCATCCAACTCACAGCACTCTGCCTGTTTTCTTTAAGTAAGTTATCTTAGACTTGTGTTTTCTTTTACTAATAGCTAGAACCTGGAAACATTAGACTAAGTGTTTTTCCGTGATGTCAGAACTGTACTACTGAATTATTTAATTATTTCTGTGTGATCTCTTAAATCTTTTGACTAGCACTGTGTAGTAGAAAATATTGTCTTGTGGTTTTAATTATTTATTATTAAATATTTTAAAACATTTTAACTGTGGCTGTTTTGTGTAGAGATAAGTTAAACTCTAAGAGTACATTACATGTATATAAGGATCCTGTACTAAGTCACTCTAATAAGCCTTGAGACTATTTAGTCATACTACCAATTGGATAATAATATTGCACAGTAATAATTGGACACCCTTTTAAGGGCCTTTGAGTAGCTGATAAATATTAGCTGGGTGGTGGCAAGTGGTACTACCGTATAGTCTGGGTAAAAGGGGCAAGGGGCACAGCTGGAGAACCTGTGCCAGCCTTCCCCAGGAGTGTCTGTGTGGTTGTATAAACTTATCTCAAAGTGTGTGTGTGTGTGTGTGTCAGCTACTTGGGCAGGGACACGAAGCACTGTTTGGACTAAGAGGGTGCTGGAGATTTTAGCTTGCCCAGCTGGCTGAGATCTGGACCCTATAGCTGTGCCAGTGGGGAGTCTAATTGGGGACCTGGAGAGCAAGGGAGTGACCAGCCCTGGACTGACTGTGATCTCTGTGTGCTCTTAAGGGAAATTGCACTTTGCTGTGTGCATTTGTTATCCTTCCCTCATATATGAGACACCCTCTCTGGTGTTAGTGGTGAGGATTGAGGCTCCTTGATTGCTGGGCCAGGGCACGGGCATCACAAGCAGTAATTTAGTTTTATTTTAGGGTTCAGAAGTAGTTGTGAATTATTTAGTCATGTTTCAATTGATAAGAAGGACTTTTATGTAAGGTCTTGGAGGTTAGAGAGAGATTTGGCAGAGAAGATTAGGATCAACTCACCAAAGTACTGAACTAAATAGCATTTTTTGTAGCAGTGTAAAGGTCATTGATGAATATGTTGAAAAGTGTGGGTCTTTGTGAGATGCAAATACATATGGGCAAGAAGATGGAGAAATCAGTTTTCCATTTCACTGCTTATGTTCTGTTTCAGAGGTAGTTTTCGAACCACTGCAGGAAAAGTTGGTGAGCCCTAGGAGGATGTTGGAGACGAGCGTACTAGCATTTCTATGGGTGTTGACAGTATTAACAAACTTCAGTAAAGCAGTGGTTGTGCTGTAATCAGGATGGAAGCTGTGATGGGTTAAAGATAGAAGTTGGTTGTCTATTAGATAGTTGATAAGTTGTGTATGATTGCATTTTTCTAATATTTTTTGAGGGAGATAAAATGGCAATTGGTCTATAGTTTGAAAGATCGGTATTGATTCCATCCTTGTACAATGGAATAATGAATGTTTTTTTTTTCATAGTGTGGGGATTTTATTTTAAGATATGGATTGATTTATCAGAACTGAACCTGGATATGCAAGAGCCTCAGCTGCTATTTTAAGATATTCACCAGGCAGAGTGTTTCGGGCAGTTGTATTACCATTCTGTTAAGAGAACCTCACCCTGTAAATATTGTATGTTTTCCACATTTCCTTGAAATATTGTGAACATTGTAAATATTGTGAATATTGTTCTTTCTTGCTTCCTTCCCCTTTTCTATCTGTATTGAATTTTGATATCCATTTTTGTTATCTCAAGATTGTATGATGTACTTTTTTGTTGTATTATGCACTTTGTTCCACTGGAGCCTGTGTTGTGGTTGAAAAGGGTCAATTTATCAGTTCACTTATCTGATTACCAAATTTAAAATAAACAAAAAAAAAATATTTCAAAGCTTTCTTCATCTAGTTTTATCAGACAGCATTTCCAACACACATCAGGATTACACTAAGTGTACATGTTGTCTACACTTTGTGGTAACCTTTATGAATCTCTGTCAATATTTAAAGCTGCAAGAATATTAGTAGGAAAACTAAATTAGGAGGAAGAAGGTGTGAGCTATGTTTGTGCTGTCTCTTCACTCAGAACAGTGTACACTTTATTGAATCCTGGGTATATTTGTGACCATTTTCTCAACAGTAAGCAATTGATAATGCCTTGTGTAATCACTCAGTTTTGTGGATTAATGCATAGGCAAAAGTCTTGCTTTCAAGAGCAACCATGGGCCAGATTCCAAACGCTATTTGTGGACAGTGCAGCACCCCATTGGAAGACTTCAGCACACCACCTGTGAATGCAGTCTCAGAACGTATGCCACAAGCAGTCTGAGTACTTCACTGTTCAGTGTATAAAAATTATGGATTCTGTGCATGCTTGGCAGATTCTAAAACACATCATGTGCCCAATGCAACTTAAATGCAACAAACTGCAACACCAACTCTTTCTGAAATCCTCTGTGTATGCTATACCGCATTACAAGGAATGGAAGCAGTTACTATGGAATATGACAGAATATGTAATAATAACACAAAACTGCAATAGGCTGCAGTCCTGCAAGCCATGGAGGAGGGTGTAGCTCTGCCAGCTAGAATGAGAGCAAGGCTGCAGATAAACCAACTTTTAGATAACAAATAATTGACATGTGCTGCCTAGACAGATAGCTGGTACAGGCTGTGTGCAACATGTGTACCCCATACTTGTCTGTGTGAACATTGTGAGGCAACCCCCCCTTGGAACAAAAGTGTGTCTCAGCTTAGGGGTACTTGCATCTGGGGCATTACAAAGACACATGGGGGATGCTGTAGGAGTGTCACAAACAGTTGCCAGGTTACATCCTTTGAAAATACCTGGCAGCAATGTGCAGTGCGCATGACTTTATATATTGTCCATCTACCCCCACAGAGCAGAGAACTGTTATGCACCAGTTCTATAACCTTGCAAACTTCCCACGTGTATTTAATGCAATAGATTGCACCCATATCCCTATCAAGGCCCCAGTTAATCCAAAAACAGATAAATACATTAACAGAAAGGGCTGGACATCCCATGCCAGTTCATGTGTGCAGCAGATAGCAGCATAACCAACATCTTGGTAACATACACTGGAAGTGTCCATAATGCTGCCATATGGAGGAAAAGTCGTTTGAGGGCCAGAATCCAGCAAGGTGAAATACCTGAGGGAATACTACTGTGTAAGAACAGAAACACAGCTAAGATGTAAGTTAAGGACATCCCTCCCAACAAATCCATGCTGACAACATGTGTGTTTGCATCCCACAACAGGTGACTGTGGTTATTCACTTCAGTCATGGCTAATGGCCTCATAGACAGAACCATCAAACCCTGCAGAGGAGGCCTAAAATAGAGCATGCACAACAGTATGGAATACTATTGAGCATCTGTTCTGTGAACTAAAAGCTAGGTTCAGATGTCTGGGCACATTTGAGAGTGCACTACAATACACACCTGGATGTTTCCAGACAAGTGCACAGATGTCTTATCCATGACGTTGATGGGAATGTTCATTTGCCTGCAGAAGTAGGCAGATATCCTCTGACACATGCACATGCACACAAGCTGCATGCCTGCATCTACTATGATGGGCAGTAACAATGATCTGTGGGTAAATGTCAACATCAGCAGCAGTCTCAACATGGGTCTGTTGACCATAGGCCTCGTCCTGTCCACCATCTGATGTCACTTCATTGTCATTAGGGCTGGGCAAGTTTTCCTCCACATCTGAGGCTACAGCTCCATCCACATGACTGTCACCATTTGGACCAGACTGTATCGCTATGTCCATGTCTTTGTGTGCCAGGGACCATGCTACCATACCAAGACACATCAGGTCCCATATCATGATCACTGTTAGGGTTAATGGAGGATAAGGGCAATTGATGTGCTAAAAGAAGAGACACATGGCACAAATCAATGGCACAGATCAAGACAATGTGTTTACATCACATGCCGGATATCCATAAAGACATATGACTTCAATTATACAGATAATACTGACTTACCTTGAGGTCTTGTATGTGTATCTGTCATGGAATCTATGTAACAGGGAGTTGACAATTAGGTCATATATCCAGCATACCTGACATATGTGATTAATACAGCAATAACACACACCTGACAAGTCCTCATGAGAAGACAGAGATGGAGAAGATGGATGAAATGCAACTGTTGTAGGGAAAAAAGTCAACATTCTTAATCACATCATTGCCAGCATGGACCATTCCAACAGCAGTAAAACATGCAGTTGGTATTACATACACTTACCACTTGTTTGTGCACGTAATGATGATGATGCAGTCTGTAGTATGAATGAGTAGAAGGACACAGTATTAATGGAGGATAACAACAGGAGTAACAGCAATGACAGGTATGAAGGATAGGTAATACCATACCACTAACACCCCCCCCCCCCAGACTCCTGCTGTTGGGAGTTTGTGTGTTTTACTGCAGATCCTGCAGTGAAAAGGTAAAGAGAAATATAACACAGTCATGTCTGCTGACAATAGAATACTGACATGATGATATATACAACACAGTAATAGGTGCTGTGGGTACTCATGTGATGTACAGTGCACCTGTTGGCCAGATGCCCTTGTGTAGAAAAACTGCAGCATTAATATCATGTAACACAGGCCTGCTTCCACATGGCTGCAACCTATGATCCTGTTGTAGTAACATATCTGGTCTGTCTGTCTGTAGTTGCACCTGCATGGCTTGTGCCCCAAGCAGATGTACTTGTTGTGTACAATGTTAGGGGAAATATCAATATGACAGTAAACAGAAGTTCCATGAAATGATGCCGAGGCAATAACTGGTAGTGGTCATAGTAACACTGCATGCAGACACTGACCTGCCATTTCCTGGTGTTGTGCAGAAGTAAATGGACCTGTGAACATTAATGCAGACAGCAATATATTTGTAAGTTGCACTGTTCTGCCTGTACTGCAGTTGTATGGCTACCTGTCATTACACTTAGATTGATAATCATCACCCTGTGTGGGTCTCTGTGCACAATGCAATTCCACTGCTGAAAACCAAAAATGAGAATACATGAATATGCATACAACAGCAACATGCTATGATTTACTCTATAGTCATCGATGTTATGCAAAGTAATGCTTACATGTGCAGCCTGGAACACTTGCTTCTGTCCTACCCCAAGTATGTGGCACTACCCACACGCCATATGCAAGGATGCAAAAAATATTGTGATCATATTAGGGGTGTCAATGGTGGGCCACCAACAGTGGCATCCTTCAATCTTTCATGCCATCATACCTAGTTGGCTGCAAGGAAGATCATGTCAGAGTAGCATCAGTCAGGTGTGTTGACAGCTGGTAAATGCCTACAGTAAATATCACAATCCTATGTATACCTGAGTATTCCTATGGAATTTAGAAATATAACTGTATCCCAGATATATCAAGTCACTGCCTTTTATAACCACTATGTAGCTATTCTGACAATTAGCTCATCTGGATAATTAAAAAGACATGCTGACTTTTCTCTATTTAATTAGGGTTTCTATTCTTCTGGGTTCTGTTGATTTACTATTGCGACTAATTTGCATAATACTGAACATTGTTGATATGCATCTGTTTTCCAATATATAATGACATCATTTCACACATCCAATACAGCTGTGTATCACTGGCGTCTATAGCACTTCACCCACTGATGACTGCGTATTTCGTAGTTAACCATTATACTACGACAGTATTGCATGTATGAATAGTAACTTGTAAATAACTTATTTACTCCATTCCTGTTAATACAATGAACATTCTCATTACAGTCCCCTTTGTTTAACACATGAGAAATGCCTGTCTAACTAGGTACACATATTTTTTCATTTGTAATATGTGTTGATAGCTGTTATTTGTGTAGATAATGATGGCCTATAGTGGTTATGTGTTGGATGTTTCCGTAATCATCTATTATCCACAGGAATACAGATACATACACGCGATAAGAAAAAACGTGTTGGCTGGTAGCTCAGACTGTAAAGAAAGAGGCCAGCATTCATATATGTTGGCATGCTGTGGGCTCAACTCCACATATGGAAAGCACATCATTATAGTCTTGTTGTATCGTTCACACATTATCAAAAATTCATGTCTAAATACTTGCTTATTGATATTTATTTTATGCATGCTTGTAAATAACTCAGTTATTTGCCAAATTTCTATCAATATATTCATCATTTATTTAACATTTGTTTACTGGGAACATTTGACTTGAAGCAAAGCCAATTTTCAGTGGAGGCCTGGGGAGAAACACTTCAGATGCATGTCTGAAATGTGGGAGGTAACCAGAACAAACCTACACAAACACAGGGAGAACATGCAGACTCAGCACAGAAGGCACCCCCAGCCAAGAATCAAACCATAGAACCTTTTGCTGTGAGGCAACAGTGCTACTGCTGTACCACTGCACCATCCATATTCAGAATCCAGAATGTTCTGTCGACAGCATCTTTTAAGCAAAGTCTTATGTGTAAAGCTTTGAACAGATTGTTATATTTATGCCAAAAATGTATCTGAAGTATGCTGTGTAATTTTCTATTCCTTATTAAATTCAATTAAAAAAACACCTCATTCTTATTTTTGGATGGAGTCAGATGGTCAGACATACAGGTGAAATGCAGAGAGGGAGATAAAGTGATATATGCATTTGATTTGTGATGTGCACTTTGCCAAGGAATATAGTCTTAACATATAGTCCTGTCACATACATTTCTGTGTCCCTGATATACAGCACCTTGTATTTGACTATTAACAGATGCTATGTGATACATGACACTCTTCCACTGTCTGAGGAATGAACATTTTCACTTGCTGTTTCTGGTTGTGACCACTGCACTGACATGAATCCATTCTTGAAAATTATTTGCCTAAATACTTGGCATGGTGTCCTTAGAATGTGGACACAGTTTAAAGTTAAAGGTTTGATTCTCAGGTTTTCCTCTGTGTGATCAATTCTACTCAAATATATAAATACCTGTGTTCTGTTGGCTCTGTGATGTTCTTTAAGAGGTGTTTTTAGAACCTGAACTGATTGACGTCTATCAATGTTATTTGAGGACTGCATCACTCATAGTTGCTGTTTACAGTTGACTAGTACAGGACCCATAATTATGCCCTATGCATTGAGCAGAGGCATAGGCTGGAGGAGCAGTGAAGAGAGAGAGGTGCATTGCTTATTTTGTCTGTTTTGTTAAATAAAATCTATCTGATCCTTGTTACAGGTCCATATTTTTACATTACCATGTATATTGTTTATAATGCAGGAATATCCATCATGCATCAGTAAGTGCAATAATCACAGTATACCTGTGCTAACAAGTCTGATTGAAAAACAAATATGTTTAAATACCATTTAGCACCAATCCATGCTTTCTGAAGATCATTTGAGAAATGTAGTCCACAACCTAAATGACAGTCAGGCATACCTCTCAATATCTGAGTGCAAGAAATCTGGACAAAGTCATAAGTAATAGGGGGCCGAGGGACCATATTGCTCTTCCAAACTTAGAAAGTTGATAGAATAACAGGTTTTGCATTAGCGAGAATTTTCTGAAGGGAATGAAGTCTGAAACTTAAGAGTCTGTCATTATTTTTTTTATTTTCAACCCTCAATGATTTGTTGATGATCTACCAGAAAGCCACAATTTTATAAGAGACAGACCAAAAACATGAGGCAAAAATCTGGACATTCTTTGAAAAATCTGCACAGTTGAGAGGTATGCCATCAGTTTTATGTAACTGTTACACAGATTTTGATGTGGAGGTTTACATGTAAGTCTATAGTGTTTTGCCTTCTGTTTATAATGCATATGTTGGTACACTTGTATTTATGGATGTGGTTCTCAGTGACTGATCTTTTGTGTATAGCCCACCTATTCACATATTGAGTGATTTCACATTGTCATTGGCAGATTGTGTGGCATATCCTCCAGTTCATCACTGGTATTGTATCTGCCTACTACACCTTTGATGGTTTTATTAAAACATACTTGTATCCTGTGTTGGGGATATTTGTACATGTATGTATTTCTTTGTATCATTTCATAATCAACAAGCATCATCATGATGTTTGCATTTTGTGGGACACCGATTACTAATAAATGTTGGTAGGTCATGCATACAACTATCAGAAAAAGAACAGGAGCTAAGCAAAGGTCCTCTATAAGTAAAACAACAATATTTTCCAAAAGACAAAAGAGGACCAACCACGGCTTAAATTATAACAGCTTTAATAAAACAAAAAAGGAGAGTAAGCACTTTCACGACTTCCCAGTCGCTTCTTCAGACTCAAATGCAAAAAGAACAGCATCAAGGCACTTAAAAAGACTGTCCAATCTTAAGCAATTAACTCGTTAGTCAGCTTAAAAGCAGACATGGAAAATAAGGTCATGCATACAGTTGTAGTCAGACAATATTTATACAACATATACTAGATTCTAATGTGTCACAGGATGTGACTGTGTTTACGAATGAACATTATTACTATTTGGTATTGCTGTCTTTCCTATACTGTTGTGGGATCAGCCAATGACCATGTTTCCTGGCTCAGCTGTTTGTCACATGGCTTGGATATTTCCCATATTATTGCCATCTCACTTTGTCTTCATTTTAACAATGTTAATTGGTGGCTGTTCATATAACTCATTACATGCACAGACACATGGATTACAATTTACATTCACACACAGACATAACTGCTCAGGGAACACATGCAAGGGAAAAATAATGGAAATGCTTATATCCTGTCAATCAGATGGACAGCATACTGAAGCAGACATCATTATTAAACAGTGCAGGTCCCAGTACTAATGTTAAGTTGTCATTTTCCAATTTTACTTTTGTCAAATTACAGTTATGTGAATGTTGCATCAGACAGTGTCAAAGCATAGTTCCCCTCAAAGTTCAGGATATGTTATGTGTGCTAACTTTGCATATGCTTGCCATACTTAATGTTTGCCAGTAAACAATTGTTCAAGTCATGTCATGATTTCCACTGGTAAACTGCATTATGCACGCTATTGCATGGCCTTGATGAAGCTGCTCACATTGTGTGATGGATACAGTATCCTTGACATGTTCTGTTATTGGACATGCCCATAAGTATAGATAATGTGACATAGGGAAGAGGTTGTGTGCGCATGAGGAGCCACCTGCTCACAGCAAATGTGTTGATTATAATTCTGCTTATTGGTAATAATTGCACTATTTCATCTAAAACTGTGTTTTAAGTGAGACCTTTGATGTATGCTAGTACACCTTCATTCTCATATTCTGGTATGCAGAACTCACATGTGGATGGGATGTTAATTAATGTATCTTAGATTTCAGATGTGCACATCAGTTTCAGTTTCATGTCAGCTATGACTTTCATGGTTATGGTTTTGATTACTGACATACATCACATATGGTGGTACAGTAAAGTTTAGGTGGGGATCTTATATATGTTTGGCTTCCTCTGTTCTTTGACAGAAGGGTACACGAGTACGTTTTAGTACTTTTCTTGCACTAATTTATTTTAATGTTTTAGGAGGCCTGTTTTCTGCCTGTTCAATCTGTCACAGTGGATATGCTATGCAGATGGGTAGTATCAGGTATGCACATGTAATTTCTGTCCTGTGTTGTGAATCGTCTTGATAAAGCACGGGACCTGTGAATGATCATCAATCAGATATAGATAATGAGCACGTGGCAACCCACTGCCAGAGTCCTCAGATGACAAGGATGATGACAAGGAATCTGGACCGGAGTGTGCCGTCATCCCTACTGCACCCTAAAGGAAACCATGACAGGAACAACAGGAGTGAGCAGATCTGGCAGTTGCTGACTGATGAGTTTTGTACACAGATGAGGGACATGATAGGGAATTTTTTTCAGGATATGGCATGGGCTATGTGTGGATCATTCAGGGAGATAGCCCTAGAGATCTTTCACAATGTTCATCCCCATCAGGGTGGTCCCTCAGGTTCATAAGTATTGTCTATATGCTCCAATTGTGTAATGCTGCCACCATGTTACTTGCCATATAATTGATTAGACTGTATACGCACTCTTGTGAATGCATATCATTTAGCTGCTATACTTATGTGTTACATGTGCAAACAAACAATGCAGATATCATCATGTGACATCTAATTATGTTTCAATATGTGCATGACATGCATTAATACATTACATTTTCTTTCCACATTCAGCTGTCTGTGCATTGAAACAGTTAACATGCAGCTACTACTGCAACAATTACACTATAAATATGGGTTTTACTGACAGAAACTTGCAGACAACACATGTTGGCCATAGTCCAGCACTATCACAGTGGAATGGTTAAGCTTTACGTAATGCCATAACATGTATGTGCAACAGAAGAACATATCATTGCCCATGTGGTTTGGACAAGAGTTGTCATGCTGTCCCACTGGCATGATGTCATGTTGTGTGGCATATGTTGGCAATGCTAATGCCATGTTGGGTCATATAAAGGTATGTCGTACATATGGGCAGTCCTCCTTTTCCGACTGCATTGATTGCCATTTTAATATTCATGTATACACTGTGGTAATAATTTATTCAGTAATGATACAGCATGCAATGTTTGGTATATGTTACATTTTCACATCCATTTATTATTCATATACGTTCACACATTTCAGCAATAGTTGTACATATTAATTGATATATGTACATGCCTCTGCACATAGTCTGGTCCATACTTAACATCATTGTACCTTTGACGTGATAATTCACTGACTTATTGTTAATGTGCTGTAATGATGCTCACAGGGCTGTCCTTTGCTCAGTATTGAGCAGGGTGTGTGACATATAGCTGTGGTTGTGTAATTCATATTGGCATGACAGTATATGTGTGTGATGGAAATTCTTAGCTTGCTTAACTATGCCTGTTGATGTTACATGATTGGACATTACTTAAATATATTTTGGGTTGACTTCAACAGCACCTTATGTGGTGTACACAGGTATTTGCAATGTGTAACCTCACCTTGTTGTCCTTCTTTATCGTTGTCTTCCTTGATGTGGGCCCAGGCTGTCCACCTCCCTTCTACATTCATAGGTACATACTATATTTTGCAGATATGTTTGCCTTTGTAGCAATTATTGGCCATTGCCATGTATTACTTTGTTTACAAGGTCAACATGTGCCAACTCTATGGCCATTATACAGATGCAGGACATATCCACACAGGTCACTGGCTATTGCTTACAACACATCCTTATTCTCTTTATACTTGCATGTTAACCATTGTACATTGTTGAAATTCATGTGCACAGGCTGATATTTTTTGAGCTGCATTGTTAGATTTGTGAACATATCCTTATATGACATTGGTGTGTGCCTGTGTATTGACATTGCTTTCACCTACGTTCCATTTAGGCCACTGGCAGTCATACATATACTCCTATACATGAATGTTGCCTTTGACATGGTATATGTGTGTCACATACATCCATTCCATTACATGTTTGTTTGGGTTGTTTACATGTAGCAGACAGGTTGCTGCTTTGCTGACGTACTGCTGTTTGGCAATGTGCTTGGCTGTTTTCTGTTATGTCCTTTGCCAAAATTGTCTAGCATTCCTAGATCTTCATTTGCTCATCTGTGATGTTGCTTGAATTACATTCACACTGCTGACAGACTACTTGGTTATGTGTTTTTTATCTAGTGTAATGTGGTCCATATTTATTACCCTACAACACAATTTACCATTGGTCATACACATCCAGGTATGACTGCCACACAATCTGCAAGGTGATAGTACACAGGTAGATATGCTTTTCTGCATCTCACCATGGCTGGTATGCATCCCCACCTTGTTTGGCAAATTTCCATTACCCATGTTATGCACTGTGCTGCCTGTATAGCTTACATGCCCTTATTGTTTTTTTTTCTCATTCTTTGTGTGTCATGTGCTGTGATATCTGTTCCATGGCTATACCTGCTGTGATGGCCTTCTCCTCCTCTTTACCTATCTTTACTTTTCCTTCTATTCTCAGAAAAATAAAAATGGGGCCTATTCCCACCAAAAAACATTGGCCATGCCCCTCTGACAGTCCCTGAGATTTTCCTATTCCAACATACCTTTCGCATGTCCATCTTCATTTATGCCCCACATCTGCTTTTCTATCCTGCAATTTCTTTGGGTCTGTGCATTACCCATGTTGCCCACAGATGTTCTGCACCCATTGTTAGCTAATGTTAGTTGTAGTGATGTGGCTGTGATTGCCCTTCAACTTTATTCATTTTTTTATTAAAAAATGTACAGATTCTGTCAGAATCTGTAAGTGACAGCTAGCATATTCTCATAATAATGGAGTTACTCAGATATTCAGTAGCTGTCTGTAAGCTTACTAGAAAGATTGTTTTACAGATATGTATTTATAACTGTCAATCTGCCTGGATTATGAGATTCTTTCTGTAACTTTGTTAAGGCACATCACCCTTTGACTGTAAGTTTTCATTACTTACAGAATATCTGCAAGTGATATATAGTACATCATTACTACTGAGATATTCCACTGTGAGGTACCGGGAGTTCACTGTGGCATATTTACATATCACATAGTTATCTGTGACTTTTCCTTTGATATTGGTGTAATGCATCAGATTCCTGAAGCTTTACAAAATCTGGCTACGTTATTCATTTTTTGTGGTCTAGTGACATCTTAATGCCTTCTACGCTTCCCATTACTTCAGTTACTGTTGTTTTCTTTTATACTATTGATTGTCACTGGTACTTTAATTGGAGTATGTGTCACTGACACAGCATCAGGATTTCTTTGTATATAATATTCTCCTGACAATCTTCCTATGGCTATAATTAAATCAGTATAATCACAAAATATGTTATTGCCATGGCTCTCTAGAGTGCTCAAGACAGCTATATTATTGTATCTAATTAGCAAATAAATACATTTCACTTGTCTCATACCATATATTCATTTTATATTTCCTAGATCCTCATAAGCCAAATGCCACAAAATATTAGAAAAAATACTTTTTAAATGGTATAATTTGAAACTGGATCTTATACATTGTATACTTGTCAAAAGATATTGACCCAGTGGCTTTACTTGTTGCATTGAGTATGTAAATATTGTGTATACCACTCTCCTTTCTGTACCATTCAGCCTAATTGCTTCAAACCTGTTTTCAAACAAACTACTATAATCTCACCTAGATGTAATTTAAATTTGGCATTTTTGTTGTATTAGTCCTTAGCATGTCTTGCCAATATTCTGGTTAACATTGTTTCAATGCTTCTGATGCATCTTCATATTTTCAGCACCAAATAGAGACATTTTTTGGTTACCCCATTTTCATGTTTCTGATTAAAAACTCCTTTGCACATATTTATTTTTTTTCTTTTACCCATCTTTATATATTGTTTCTTTCTAGCACATATTCCACAAAAGTAACTAATATCAGGACAAAAGTTCCTCTCATGCTTCAACCCCACATCTAGTGCATAAGGCTTGGTTTTCAACTATATCATATTTCTTGTACTATTTTCTGTGTGTCTTATGGCATTCTCAATTGTGTACATTACTGTTACAAAGTATTCTCACTTTATTTCTTATTTCTGTCATTTTAGTTTATTCATATTTTATCACACAACCTTCTCCTCAGTTTACTCTTTGAATTGTATACAAGTTTTATATACTTTACATATTAACTGCTCGCTATTTTTTATCATTTCTTATACTACAAGCCTTGCAGAAGCTTGGTAACATTGTGGTGATGCTAGCTGCCTAAGTGGTCTTGGTGTTTTCTGTATTTATTGCTTTTTGTTTTGTTTTACACCATTGAGTGCTGTTGTCAGTGCGGTTATTGCGCTCTGTATTTTTTTTTTTGGTATTATCTGTTGGAGGTTATCTAAAGGCTGTGAAGATCCCGAAGTATGGCCATATCCATAGTATTTTTAGAATTTGCTTTGTTTTACCTCACCTAGTAATTGGAGGTCCCCAGAGGCTACAAGAGTTTAACAGTCAGGACAAAGAATATGGCAGGCAAGCTAAAGAATGTAGCTTGACTCCAGGATTTGTTTTGAGTAGACTGTTATACTATAGAATGTATCAAAAGCTTTGTTCTTGGATCTTTCTTCTTGTGAATTAGTTTTGGTTTCATTTAGTGAGTGAGATTGGTAGAGAGTAGCAGAGGCCAATTCAGCGTATCTTGGTTCGAGGATGGACTTCAGTGAAAGTGTGTGCTAGGTTCTAGAAGTCCCAGACTAAGGTGTTGGCCTTGGCCTCCTTAAAAGGAGAATTAAGTCTCTACTATACCAATGCAGATATCACAGCTTTCGTCTTTCTGCAGACTCCTGGATTGTTTTGTTTCTGTATTTACAGTTGTTGGGTCTAGCTCCATCCTGTGGTCAAATCTAGGGGATTTACTCACAGATTTTATTTATTTGAGGCTTGATTTCAGCTTACTGATCCCTAGCTAATACTTGGACTCACAAGTTTTTTCTTTAACTTTCTCTCCTCAAGCAGAATTCATTCATTTAAAGACTGGAACATTAGCCTTATTGTTTAGCTTTAAGACTACAACACTATTTTATTCAGTTTTATTTCACATCACATACTCACTGTATAACTGGATTGCAGAGACTCTGATGCTGATCTTATTCTTAATTCATTGCTGCATAATCTTCTAAAGATTTGTGTCAGGACTGTTATATTTTAGTTAGATTTAAAATCCTAACATTTTATACTTTATTCTTCTTCCTTTAGTGAATTCAGTAACAACCATGTCATTTTTACAGTGACTTTCATCAGCTGATTTCTTATTTATATTCCTTGGCTGCTTTGTATGGTTACTTGTGCTTTTCGGATATCAACCACACCATGCTACTGTTACTGTTTTTTATTTCTTTTAAAGATTGATTTTATGTTTGGATTATTCCACAGTTTTGACTAGCATGGCTCTAAATTACAGTTGATCATTGTTATTAGCCCTATGTCCACTTATATTACCTAAGCTGCCTGCCTCTATTTTACAGCTATGTAGGTGTTTCAGCCTACTGTGTAAGCATCAGGGTGGACATCATAACCAAGTTCTAGCTAATCTCTGTGGGTATACACTGGGATCTGGCCAGAGGACTTGATGCTTCTTCCCTGAATTTAACTGTCAGCTCTCTCAACAGGGCCCAGGGTCTGAATGAATCATCATGAACAGGTTGCAGGAGCCCACTTTCCACTGCCCCCGCTAAGGGCCCTTTATTCGAACACAAGGTCAATACTCAATAAGACAGACATTATTTCTGACTTGCTGCATGATGCTGACATTGTCTTTATAACCAAGACTTGGTTAGATGAGAACTACGGTCCTCACCTAGATGCAGCCATTCTACTTAGTGTCTCAATTCTACATTGTCAGAGGAGGTGTAGCATCAGAGGTGAGGCTGCTATCTCCAGTAATAACAAACATAGGCTATCCAGGATGGTGACTAGAGACACCAACACCTTTGAACATTTCCTTGTTGCAGAAGAAAACTGTAGGTCTACCATCCACCAGGCAGTGCAAGGACATTCATTGATTGCCTCATTGACTCAGCCTTGAGCCATCAGCACATTGTTAGGTGACTTCAATGTCTGGGTCGATAATAGAACAGTGTCTCCTACTTTTGAATTTAATTGCATTGTGCAAGTTTTGGGCTTGCTCAGGTTATTACCTCTCCAAT
>NC_056725.1:138148061-138268061 GCF_019279795.1 Protopterus annectens
CCAGGTTGATGTCGCGTGTGTGGGTTACTCAAGTGGAGCCTGACTTGCGGATATGCAACAGTTCCATCAAGGCGGGGTCTGAGATTGCTTTGTATGCCAGACAGAGGTCACCTCTGAGGAGTCTGTATGAAACTGAGTAGAGAGACAGGATTTTTAGCCTATCTGTGTAGGGTAGATATTTAGGCCCTGGATTCTCCTGGTAAAGAACCTCTGTGGTCTCTCCATCTGTTGCATGTACTTTGCAAGGTACATGCCAAAGGGGGCATTGTACTCCGTAATTGGCCTTATAAGGGAAGAATACAGGGATGTTATGACCTCCTTGATGCTGGATGAGATACCCTTACTTATGAGGTGGGCCATGTAGAAAGCTTTCCGTACAACAGAAACAACATGGTGGTCAAAAATCAGGTTGCTATCAACCTGGGTGCCCAAATCCCTCACGGCTGATTGCATGCTTAGGACATTGTTATTAATGTGATAATATCTGTGGACATCACTCTACCCAAAGGGGATGATGATGCATTTTTTGGCATTCAGCTTGAGGCTATGTTTTTGGCACCAGTCATTTGTTTGGGTGAGACTCTCTTGCAGGATGTCCACATCACTTGTGGACTGATGACTGTGCCCAACTTGCAGTCATCTGCAAACCTGGTCAGCCATAGCCCACTGGTTTTGGCCTGCACCTCAGAGAAGTATATCCGAATAACAGATGCCCCAAGACTGATCCCTGGGGTACACTGCTCATTATGGGTCTACCACTTGAGGTGACTTCCCCTATTTTGATTAGATGGGTTCTATCAGTGAGCCAATTTGCTACCTATCTGGTAACATATGGATTGATGCCTAGTTGTGAGAGTTTATCTATTATGCCTGAGTGGGGGAAAGTCAAATGAATCACTGACAACTACAAAATTTTATATGCGTAACTTTTTTTTTTTTTTCAAATGGGGTACAAAAATGAGACAAGCCAGCAATGTAAGGTCATGTCAAAATTCCCAGTTATGCAGCTGGATGTCATAACAGACACCCTATTGAAAAGTCAGCACTCAAAATTCCAAGTGCCAACAAGCTGGGAAAAAAAAGACTGAAAACAAAGAAGAGTGAATTTCAAAAATCAGTCTTCTCCTTTAAACTTCCTTTTGCAAGCCCCCCTGCACCCCTCTCATGTGGAGGGAAAGCCCCTACTCTCGCCAAACTTATATATATTGACTCTGAGATTCCCATACCTCAGGGAAAAGAGAATATTACAAGATATGGCATCTCAGACTTAGTATATGTAAGCCCATTCTTTCATGCATTCAATCTCCATATTTTGGGATTCTCTCTAGTGAGGTCCTGTTATTTCAAATGGTTACCACTATACTATCAATGTTCTATCATGCAACTCATTAGGACATAAAATAGGGGCATTAATGCATTATAGGACAATATGCTGCCAGTGTTAATTTTTAGAAGCATACAACAGGGAATACTGGCATGATTCAAAGACAAAATACAAAAAAAAAGTTTCAGATCACAAGGATCTAATTGACTTCAAAGGAATTTATTATAAAACAATTCAAAACTCAAGCTTTCACACATACTGGTGCTTTTTCAAGTAAAATAAATACGGAACAAGGTGCTTATATACTAGCTAAAAGTCATGTCACACTGATTAACACACATTTCCTTTTTAAAGCAATGAGATTTAAACAATGTTATCAGGCTGAAATTGTCATTTCAGCCTTTGGTTCTGTCTGCCCTCCACTCAGTGATCCATTTATATTCACCTAATTCTGTTTTGCTCATTATGTCAAATTATATACTCATCAGGTATCATACATAAAATATAAAAACAAGCAGTAGTAGAGATTAAAAGTTATATATGCAATTCAAAATGTTCTGTGGCAGCTCCCATATAATAAAACTGCCATAAACAAACTGACAATAAAATAGCATTTGATATAAATGTGCATACCTTTCATTAAAAAAACTCTTCCAGTACACTAAAACAATGTTGGCATAAGTCAAGTAATAAATAAACCCTAGGAACAACCCTGTGCAGATGGCAGTTGTCAATATTCAAAGCGTCTATTCAGACCAAGTATAAATAATGTTTCCAGTTCAAAAAGTGTAGTCAGATGCCACTAAGTCTTAATTAAATCCAGTCTTTTATTTTAAACACAAATAACAGGTAAGCGCTTTCGCCAGAGAGGCTTCCTCAGACCATATGAATACAAATTAGTTCAGCACACTCCATCTATATATATGCAACTTCAATTAAAAGATGACATCATAATTGATTGATGTCCCTCTTCAAGAGAAATCTTGACGAGTGGATGGGAGATCGTAGGTTTACCCCTGGGATCTCTTCTGTGTCCCTACTAGACAGAGGCACAGTAAACTAACCTCAATAGGGCTATCTTCTGTGACCTACTATACAGAGGCACAGTCAACTAATCTAAAAGGGTGGCGAAAGCCAAACACACTCTGGCTAGGCTTATAAATGCCCTAGGGCAGATAGCCTAGTATCAACCTATGAACCTATGTATAGGCTGAATTAATAGTTAGAAATACTGCATAGTTAAATAAAAACATTTCATAGGTCCATACTTTTAAAAACAAATACACAGATATAAAAACAATATATGCAAAACAAATCTGGAACATATATAAATATATAAAAATATAAAAACATTTAAAAACTACTTAACAAGCAATCTCCTATTCTTGAGGGCTGGTTTAAGGGGAATTTTTTTCATTTAGATCAGGATTAATATGTGCCTGAAGTCTAATGATCCAGTTGGTTTCATTTCTTTCTGTGAAATTCCTAACACGCCCCCCCTTAAACTGGGTGAGTTAATATACAAAACCATAAACTTAAATGTATGCATATTATTGGTCTCTAAAACATATTTAGATAGAGCATTGGTGTTAGATTTGATACATATCTGATACAAATGTTCCCTCACCCTGTCCCTAAGCCTTCTATCGGTTTTACTGACAAAAAAGGCGGGACAGGATGAACATAAATCAAGATATACAACATGTTCAGTGTTACAATTAGCAACAACATCAAATACATAAAACTGAGATGTAATAGGATGGACAAACATGTTGGAATCACATATATAGGAACAAAAATTACACTTATTGCAAGGACTCGTATCTAGATCTTGATAATTATTATGATTATCAGAAATAGTAGTAGATGGATAGCAAAGGCGTCTGTGAAGGTTTTTCTTATTCTTGAATAAAAACCGTGGATATTCACCCACAATTTCTCTAATATGGGGATCAACAGTCAAGACTTCCCAGTGCTTACATATAATATCTCTAATTTGATCAAAATCATGTGTATAAAATAAGGAACATTTCTGTGGTAATGTATTTACACCAACAGAATTAGATCTATTCATGTACTTATTCCCTTTCTCTGAAAAATAAGGACATGCTTTCTCAACCCTAAGATGCTCTATACTCCGAAAACCAGTGGGAATCTCATCGCATTATATGTCCTAAATAATAGCCTATCCTTTAAACCAGCTAGTTCCCTCTCAAAGCCATCTTGTGTTGGATTTAATCTGGAAGCTCGGATTGCTTGACCTTTGATAATGTTATTGAAAACATATCTGGGGTGCATGCTTTCTCTATGTAGTAGTGTGTTTCTGTAACAAGGTTTTCTATAAACACCTGTGTTGAGTTTACCATTACTTAACCGTTCTATAAAGACATCCAAAAAAGTGATACTACTTAAAGATTCTGTTTTAGTAAATTTCAAATAATCGGTACTCACATTAATAAAAACATACTAAGCATGCAATCAGTTGTGAGGGACTTGGGCACCCAGGTTGATAGCAACCTGACCTTTGACCACCATGTTGCCCCCATTGTAGGGAAGGCTTTTTATATGGCCCACCTCATAAGTGAGGGTATTTCATCCAGGAAAAAGGAGGTCATAACATCCCTGTGCTCCTCCCTTATCAGACCCATTATTGAGTACAATGTCCCCTTTGGCATGTACCATGCCAAGCACATGCAGCAGCTGGGGAGACCACAGAGGTTCCTGACCAGGAAAATCCAGGGTGTCAAACACCTATCCTATGCAGATAGGCTAAAAGCCCTGTCCTTCTACATAGTCTTGTGCACACTGCTCAGAGGTGACCTGTGTCTGGCATACAAGGGCATCTCAGACCCAGCCTTGATGGAGTTACTGTATATCTTTAAGTCAAACTCCACTTGTTCAACCCACATGCAAGGTCTCAACCTGGTCTGTAATATTAATAGAAGTTGTTGGCGGGATAAATTTGTGTCCCAATGACTCCCCATCTGTGGAATAGACTTCATCTCCATGTCAAGAGAGTACCTCACTAGCTCTCTTCAAGAGAAACCTGGACGACTGGATGGGAAACAGAAGATATACTCCTAGAATCCTACCTGTGTCACTGCTGGACAGGGAAAACAGGTGCTGACTTTGTGGGAACATGGGTAAAATTCTTGGCTAGTCTTATAATGGCCTCCGTGCCAAAAGCCTTGTATCGTCCTATGAACTACATGTGAAGGAGTATATATACATGGGACTGAGTGGACTAAGTAACCTTTGTGGTGATGCAGAAGCTTGTCATCATCAATAGTGGAAATAAAACAATGAATATGCTTTTATTTGCAAAGATGATCATGCAACACAGGTAACCCCTGTGGTTTCCAGTATTATAACATACCCTTGCCACCATATACATCTGGCCAAACTTCTCTTGCACTAGGAAATGGATAGGCTGTGCCCTGATCAGGGAAAAGCTTGATAGTTGGTAGGCACAGAGGCAAAAAAGAAATTGAAAACATTTTTCAGTTACTTAGGAAAACTGCAACACAATTTGTTAAAAAAATCACAAGTCACCAGTCTTCCTTAATTTCCATTTGTTATTTAAGATTAGGTCAAAGTTTAACAGGTTATTAAAAATATTATTCTTTTCCTTTATCTTCTAATTTAGTATTTAAAAATATCTAAAATGAACTTTTCTTTACATTCATTTTATTGCAATCCAAATATTTTGGGTCAGATTCCATAAAGCCTGTGGAATCCAGAGAAGTGGTCTGAGCTCCATGCAAAAATTGTGGCTAATCACGTAATATGCAACTATGCCTAAGTCTACAGAAAATAACACAGCACAAAGCAGATATAACTAGTGATGTCAGCACAACCACAAGCAGTCACATCAAAGTTGTACGCCAAGAAATCTTGTTCATAAAGTAAGCTATATGCGTGCATTACCAATGCACATCTATGGAAAGTATACAAGCTCAATGGAAGATACAGTAATAAGTGAAAAGTACTAAAGGAAGAGAACTTTTCATCAGTCTGTCCAAAAAGTGACACATATCCCCAAACAATTATAGATACCATCGTAATTTGTAGACAAATATATATATATATATATATATATATATATATATATATATATATATATATATATATATATATATATATATATATATATATATATATATATATATATATATGGATCTACTTTGATCCAGCAAATTTACGCTTCATCAAAACGTAAATTCACAACCTCTCTTAAGCGAAAGTGCATTTTTTTGAAAATGCACTTTCGTGTAAAAACAAAAATAAAACTTAAACCAAAAAAAACCACACTAAACACAATTATGCAGGGGGGCAAGCCCCCCTGCACCCCAAACCCCCCTACTTTAATATTCTCACTTCGAGATCGCACTACAGTGGGGAAAAGGGACTTTTCCCGTATCCCCATTGTACCATGATCTCAGCAATAGTTTGCTTAGTTGTACATCAACACTAAACGTTGATGTGCAACTAATGTTACATGCAAACTGCATGTTTTTATTTCTTTTCTGTTTTTTTTTTTTTTATTTTTATTTCTGTTTTTACACTAAAGTGCATTTTCAAAAAAATGTGCTTTCGCATAAGTGAGGTCGCAAATTTACATTTCAATGAAACGTAAATTTGCTGGATCAAATGGGATCTATATGCATATATATATATATATATATATATATATATATATATATATATATATATATATAGATATGTGTATGGGGGGGGGGGTTGAAAAGTTCTAAGTCTGACCAAGATAGGAATGACATGGAGCCATCATTGCAACACCTTCCTGATCCCGAAATACTGTGGCCAAGACCTTTCCTGCTGACTTTTGGGTCTTGGACTTCTTTGGCCTTGGTGAACCTGAGTGCCACCAATGCATGGACTGTTGTTTTGTCTCAGAATCATCATAGTAGTGTAACCATGTTTCATCAACAGTAACTAGTCATTCAAAAATGTTGGCACCAGCTCAACAAAAATGTAGCAAAATCAACTTGGAAATGTCCGCTCAACATCTTTTCTCATCTCATTCAAATATTTGGGCACACACTTGGCTGACAGCTTCTGCATACACAGCTGCTCACAGATTATAAACCCAACATCTTTCCTGGATATCTGTAGTGTCTCAGCAATTGTTTTAGCTGATACTCGCAGATCTGCCAAAATCAGGTCATGGACATGGTCGACAATTTCAGGAGCTGACACCGTTTGAGGCATCCCAGACCTTGCTGCATCTTGGTCTCGAAGTCTCCATGCTGAAAGTTTGAGTAAGAAGGGCACTTGTCACCCAATCTTTGCATCATACAGTCATGGATTTGCTTTGGAGTTTTCTTCTGCAGGAATTGGAACTTCATGATGGCCTGGAGTTCCACACTTGAAAATTCTACACTTTTTGTTGACACGGTGCAATCAATGATCTGAAACAATGAAACATAACATTATGGTTGTGCAAACTGGCACTTTGCAAGTTGAAATAACTCTCTTTTCAACTACAGAGGCAAAATGATGCTCAGAATTTAGCAAGTTGGTCAGGCTTAGAACTTTTCAGAATTCCCTAATATATATACACACACACATGATGATTTGTGGAGTCTAAAATAATCCACAAAATTCATAATAAAAAATTATGAAAGCTGAAGGGCAATCACAGCCACTTTGCCATGGCTAACAGTAGGTAACAATGAATGTGGGATACATGGGGGGAATACAAGTAACACACACATACCCAAGGAAACAGGGTGACAGAAAGCAGATAGGTGAAGGTGTGAAGAAGCAGAAGGTCAGAGGGAGAGGCAGAAGAGCAATGGCTTTTTTTTTTTTTTTGGTGGGAATAGGCTCCATTTTTTTTGTTTTGTTTTGTTTTTTGGAGAATGGAAGCAATGGAATAGACACAGAAAGAGGAGGTGGGCAAAATAACAGATATAAGCATATAACAAATATCCCACAATATGACAGATAAAGGTTGTAAATAGACATAAAGGGCAGGTAAGGTACACAAATAGCACACATGCAGACTATCCAACACAGGCGAAGGAAAATTGTCAAACAGGGTAGGGATGTATACCAGCCATGTTGCAATACAAAAATGCATATGGACCAATGCACAAATCATCAAATCATTGCTAATATGTTGTAGACTGTGTGACAATAATACCAGAATGTGCATGACTGAAGGTAGGTGGGTATTGGAGAACACTAAATCAGGATTGCCATCATTGCAGTTCACAATGGATATCCAACACAATCATCTACTAGGCTGTCAGCAGTGCAAGGGTAAGCCAAGCAACAGCAAGGTTCAGCAAATGCAGATAAACAACTGTCAGGTATACAATGGTTATGTGTAGCATGCAATGGAGTAATATGATCCAAACAGAAAGATGTTTCATCACACATACACACACCAATGACATGGAATATAAAGTAAATGGTGACACATATATGAGTAATGACAGTTAAGGAATGTAAGTCTGTGCATAGGCAGAACGCATAAAAATCTATGGGTAATGCACAATATACAAGTACAGCATGAGCAATGATGGGATCTACTCAATTGCAACCGCCTTGTGTACAAACGCCTTGCATGTGTTTCATACCCAGCAATGTAGCACAAGATAATATTTTACCAGTACACCTACATGACACTGATGATAACAGAGAGGAAGGTTAACATACATATAACATATGCCATTTATATGTGAAACATTTAGACCAAAGCTATAAGGGCAAAGGGAGATAGACATCACAGGCCCACATCGGTGAGGAAATACCAGCAAAAGAAAGTAGACCCAGAATAAATCAGGACAATTTTAACTAAGAATACATAGTGTAGATATCTGTGTCCAAAGCATCTGTGTCCACAGCACAAGATGGACTGCAAGTCCTCACAAGGCAAATTGAAGCAAATGGCCCCCACCTTACACATGTGCATAGTGCATTGCTGATGGCTATAAACATGTCCATTTCTATGAACAAATGAGACAAACACAGTAATGTGCAACAGTTAAACAGCAAATGGCAGAGATAAACAACAAAATTACTTTTTGAGTCTCACATATACATATGTATTGCCAGGCATACATAATATAACAGCTGCTACAGTCACTGTTCTTGATATTAATAGCATCCTACATGTGCAGGACTGATCAAATGACAGCCCTGTGTACAAAATTATAGCTCAGAAAAATGGAATAAGTGCAATAACCACTTACATATTATATGAGTGGTCATATGTCAATTATAATATGGTCATGCACATGTACATCCATGTAAAACAGTGCATATATACCACAAATGCATACACATGAACACGTATGCAAAACAGCAAATGCATGCCATAATATAAGCTATTGTCAAAAAGACTGGCTATTGGCATTTGCAAGATATGCACAAACAAGGGAGTTATATTCACTAATGGACTGCTGAATGTCAGCAGAGTATGTGATGGATGCATGCTTATATATACCAGTCACAGTACTGTAAATACAACATGGTATAATATTTACCAGTACATGCCACACATAAGGCCATTGTGTCAGTGTGACAGCATGACATAACAATGTTACATAAATAACAAAAGCAAGGACTTCTTATGTTGTTGAAAAGGCATAAGACTCCAACAACTAATACTGAAATGCTATGCATACACATGGATCACATGTGTAAATAAACATGCCAGACCCACCTCACTGTGCTAAGTGAGAACAATGGGAATAATGTAGTATGTGAGATGCTGTCATCCCACCTAACTAATGCAAACAAAATAATCATGTCTCACTTACATTATGCTTACTGCAACTATCATATCTATCACATACAGGGCCAGAGGTGACAGTATATTGGATATAATAATATTATGCTGCACTGCATGCATATGAGTGCACATACACACATGTGCATGTGCGTGCTTGCACACACACACACACACACACACACACACACACACACACACATACATATTTAAGATGTAGTACCCCCAACTTATATCATGTAAATAATAGTTTACAACATGTGTAATTTGGTAATGTATATCATATTGCAGCAGCAACATAATGCCACATATGACATGATATGCACAGTGTACATTATGATGTATGTCAGAAAAGCATGATAGCAATATGATATGTCTGCACAATTGTGCCTATACCATAAATAATTGAAAATGGAAAACACCACAGTGGCAGCATTATAAAAGTGGATCACACAGATAATACTTATGGTCCTGAGGGGCCAGCCTGAAGTGGTCAAATATCACAAAATATCTCTCTAGTCATCTCCTAGAAGGAGTCACACATAGCTGCACCATGTCCTGAAAGAAATTGTCCACCAGGTTCCTGTGCATCTGGAAGATGTATGTCACTATGTCCTGGATATGGTCCTGAAAATTATCCCCCAGCATGATGGTAGACATTTCCTATGAAAAGCAGCAGGAGCAATAGCATGTGCAGGTCCCAGTCTATCATGGTCACTGTCCCTGTAATGGTCATATTTCTGGTGCCCAGAGTCCGAGTTGTCTGGCAGTAATCTGGCACATCGTCATCTTCAGCATATGATTGGTGAGCCAGCATGGGTCCTACATTCTGTCAAAGTTCAACATAGAAAAATAAATTATACATACATAATAGGTATTCACCAAAAATGAATGATTAAATAACATAGCATATAAACTTACACAATCTACATGTGGTAACAATTATGTATGTGATATCACAATATTGCATTACCTTTTCCAACTGTAATACCATATGTGATGTAAGATGAATTCAAGCCACACTAACGTACAAAACTGTGTATAATATACATCACAGTCATACGCCAAATATTTCTGTAAAAAACACAATCAGAGGTGCACCTATATAATTGTAAAGGAAGTATATGATATGCAATTAACATAATCAAAACATATAAGACAGAACATATGAAATGTTTGCTCAAATTATATTACAATGTAGCACATTTGTCATTACACCATAATTGCCAGCAGATATGGCCCATAGGGTTTAGCTGTTTGTTGTAGAATAAAAGCCACAAAGTTGTGATAATGACAAGTATGCTGTCATGATTATGCAACATTCTCAATGTCCTAATAATCATATATTGATGATATGAATAGAAGACCATATATGAGCCAGTGTGTCATTATGTTACTTCTGTACATTACATGGCATGCAATACCCAGTTTGTCAGACATGACTCTGTTATTACTTGTCAATTTACTGACATATCAGTCATAAGGATGCATGCAAAACACAAATGTACAGCCAGCAGAGTCTATATATCATTATATTTTAAGATAAGGCCGCTGTGTCACTCTGACATGCAATGTTGACTTGAGGTTCCATTCCAAAACATTTGGTGCAGTGTAAGATAGCAGTGACACTACCAGTATACCTTTACAAATATAGCCCCTCATGTAACCCAGTTGCCATACAGTCCTTACACCAATATCAATCACAGACCCCAGGAAAAATACTCCTTAAAAGTATTGGCCACTATTCATTACTCAATATGTGTAGAACACATTTATGTTGAGGTGTCAGTATGGCATTTACATTCCTACTCTACCATATAATTATCTGCAAGTAATCTGTCATGTTGACATCCCATGAGTACAATATGTTTGTTCAAAATATAGTGTAAGAATAACAAGCAATCATACACTTAAAACAAATATGTAAATGAGATGAGCAATGCAATATTGTTAATGAGTGACATCACAACATCATATAATTGGAATGGAATTGAAAAGCTTAGAACAACTGCACAATAACAAGAACAGTGACAGCATGTGAGAGCAAGAAATTATGTTAAAGACACAGATGCATAACTTTTCCTTAACAAATGTATGATGCTTATCTGTACCTGCACAGGTAAAACAATATAATGATAGGCATGTAGATACTATGTAAGACTTCAAACATAACAGAAATACATGAGTGGTACAACAATGACAGTAAATGGTTGTGTTTAACAAACCACTACAGTGCAGTTATACAGCACTGCAAGACATGTGCAACTCAAGTAAATGCCAGTAACTTTCTACAAACAGCCTTAAGAATTTTGAGACAGCAAACAACCATTCAATAACAAAAGAGACAGGCTATACACAAAATAACATTTACTGTGTACCACTACCACACATACAAGCTTGCCACTACCTGCGGTTCACGGAGCAGTAACACTACAAGCTACATTCAAATCAATATCAATATGACAGTTAAACACAGATTACTTTCAAGTAGGTTGTATCAACAAAAATCGCATAAACTCATGTTATCCAAGAAATCCTATTTATAACTCCTAAGACAAATACATTATAGGAAGTCTAACATAAATGTTAACGTGCCTTAAGAGTCTAAGAATGCACATTCAAACCTGAAGTTGTAACTAAGTTAGGAGCATTTATGGGGAAATAAGGTGTACATTGATAATACATATCTGACCCTCTCCACTGGTCTTCAAGCCTGTGCATACATGCTGTGTACAACGCACAGTCTCATGAGTGGTCTTCATCACCTGCAAACAGGAAAACAAAATGTATTGCAGCAATAGAAAGATTTCTTCAGGTCAGTATATAATGACTGCTATGTACAACAAAAAACTGAAAAATTAGAGCATTTTACACTTCAGCTAGCTTTGACATAAAATGCAATATCACATTTAACCATGCTGTTTTACTCTCAATATTGCACACACATGAGGATTAATGTAAACAAACTGGAGGAATTGATATTCAGACCTATACCTGTCACTGAGGTATACACTACAAACCTGAACCTTGCCTGCTTAGCTAATTGATCTTGGCTGTAATTATGTGGACTGATGGAAGTTAAACAAATGACATCTATGGATATGCAGGGAAGAATTATACACAATAAAATGTGAAGCTGTGTTTGCATATTACATGACAAGTAAAGGAAAAGTACAAGACTGCCACGTGCTGTCCATTTGAACAACAAAAGTATGCAGTCGTGACTGCATGTGATTGCATTGCTAACAGCAATAACCCACAACTGTAACACTTCGGAGATCTAACTGTCTTAGATCGCAATAAAACATTTGACTGCACTTGAAACACATAAATAGACATTAAAGGAATTACTTTTCAAATGTGGGATTTAATACATGCACATGTAATTTAGGTAGGAGGGCAGACAATGAAAAGAAGTAATAAATAATAACATAATTTTGTGCAATTCAAACTGTGTAACATAGGTATGTATTACCTAGAAATACATTATTATTAACAGAAGTATCGTGTTTCTAAAAACTTAGCCTATAACTGTACTATCCATAGTCGTCCATGGATTAAGCTCTACAGGTGTCAATGTATCATGACCTTGCTAGACATGTAAAAATCTGTACTGCATAACCTACCGACCAAGTACAGATCTTCCATATCTGTTCAATATGCAATGCCGAACTGCAAAGATATCATCCGAAATAGGATACACTGAGACTCAAACCCACACATGCTCATGAAACATTTACATTGTTCTATTGCTTAACAATTTGAGCTAATGGGCATCATGCTTCCTTTAATGTTGTATAACTCTGTGGAACAGCGATGGAATACACATTTATCCACCTTATAACATTAGCACGTACTGAGTTTAACAATCATAATTTGCAAAACAAAATGTTAGAAGGTAATTTTGAAAAAGAATAAATCATGGGATTCAATATCTTTCTTCCACATTGCCCTCATTTCTGCCTGCAAATCCTGGTTTTATATGACTTTGTGTCTCCCTGAACATCAGACACTGTAATCACTGGGTGTAGCAATTTCAATAATCAGTGCTACTTGCATCTTCTTTTCATGGGATACTATATCTGTTTTTCTTGCATACATTTTTTGAACTATTGGTAATGGCCAATCCCAAGTGATATAAACTTCATCATTCTCTATAATGCTTTGAGGCTTATGTTACCAGTGCTTCTCAGCTACTTCAGTATTGTAATGTTTGTACAATCCACAATGCAATAGTCTTGCCAAGTTATTATGCCTTTTCAGTATATAGGCCCTCTGCCATTAGTGTATCACACCCAGCAACAAGATGTGCGGTTGTTTCCAGTTCTGTTTTACTGAACTTGCATTTGTTTGTTTGCCCCACATTTTCAATGGACTTTTTAAACCAGCATATATGTAGACCACTGTCCTGGGCTGCTAATATTAACCTTTCATCTTTTGGTTTACGTTCACCTCTTCCTAACCATTCCTGTGTCAGATCTCAATGGACATGAAGTTATTCCAGGAGTTTTCTGTACTTGCAACTATATTTATGCCTTTTCCACATTTCTTTCCTTCTCATGTGATCCTTTTTATATACTTTCTTTTGTTTTTTGGCACATTAGTTGCTTTCCGATTTTTGTCTATTTCTGGTTGGTTTTTACTTCCATTTGACATCAATACACTTCTGCTAAACTAAGCAAGGAAGTTATCATAGATTTGTTCTCTTCATGTTTCAAAACTTTCACTATGTTTGGATGAGGTGAGGTCAGCAGATATAAATGTAGTCTTATAATTGCAGATCTATACATATAATCAATTTCTAAGAGGCCCATACCTACTTCAGAATGAGGAATATATAATCTTGGCATGCAATGATTTTTATATATCATTTAATAAACGTGAAACATTTTTCTTTTTTTCTTGTCCAACTGATCCAATACCTTTTGTGGCCAATCAATCATCCCAAAACTGTAAGTTAAAACAGGAAAAGCAAATTGGTTTATAGACAGAACTTTGTTCCTAGATGTCAGGGCTGTTTTCAGTATTAATTTTAGTCTTCTAAAATATTTCTTAATGTGTTTTATTCCCATTTGCTCATGTTTTATTGTCAATCCTTCATCAATTCCAGAATATTTATACACTCCTCCTGCTCAAGTTCCTTTATATCACATTCCTGTCCTAGACTGATATTTCCCTGGTGCTGCAGCTTTCCAACTTTGAATGTTGCTTTTGTGCATTTTTCAAGACCAAATGACATTCTTGTACCATCTGAGAAAGTTTCGACCACTTCCAGTTGAGCTTTCAGCTCTTCATCTGAACTTTATAGTTTTAAATCATCAACAACATGATGAGAAGTCTTTACACTTTGTTGTTGTCTGGGAACCAAATTGTAAGAATGATGTATTAAGTAGACAACTTAATGCATTAAGGGCAAGACAAAAGCGCATCAGTAATAAAGAGTCACCCTGGAATATCCCACTTTGAATTTTTATCCCTGGGATAATAATGTGTCCCTTATTGTGGTTTAGCTGCAAAGTAGTTTGCCACTGTTTCATGGTCACTGTAATGTAAATTATCAGTGTAAGGTGTGTCTTATACATCTGTAAGCACTTCTTTATCCGTGAATGGGAGATGTTTCTTGTAGTCTCTCCATGCCATACTTAGATTTCCCCTTTTTATAATTCTCCATTATGATTTTACTTAACTACAAATGATCCTTTGTTCTATATGACTTTCTTTTGTTACCCTTTTGTTCTATTGCCTTGATTGAGTTTTCTTCTAAATTACTATAAACTCTGTCAACATTAATTCCAATATATATTTTATCCATCATCAGAATGCAAGTTATTGATATATAGTTTTTAGGATAGCTTGCGGGTTCACTCTTAAAGAGGTGTATCATTTTACATGTTGTTAACCAGGTTTGCATCTGTTAGGGGTGTGAATTTAAGTAGTTCTTACTCAGGGTAAATCTTGATGTAAAGATCTGAAGTTTTATATTTGGGAACTTTTCTTAATTTTGTTTCAGTATCTCTGGGTGTTAATTCATGCCATTTCATATCCTGTACATTTGAACTTCTTACTGTTTCTTTTACTTCTATCCATTCAACATGTTTTGTTGTGTTCTCCTGGGTCTTAATATACATTTCTCTAAAATGTGTCTATTAGTTCTTTTTTGGTGGTGTTTTTTTTTTCATTACTTTGTTTCCCAATTCTCTATAAAACTTTTTAGGTCATCAATGAATTGCTTATTTTGTACATTTCCTTTATATTTATCTGGATATCTTTTACATTTTTTTCTTCCTGGCTGATATCTTTATTACTTGCAATAGTGTATGATACATCCTAGGCTGTTCTAATACTTTACTTTGCTTTTATTACATCTGTCTAAGTATTTTTGTTGACCTGTTCCCTCTTTTACACTCTTCTAATAGTAACACTTCTTATCCTAATTGCTTGCTAGTTTCCTCTATTTGATATTTCCATGATGGCGGTTGATTTCTTCCCTTCCTTTCCCCTATGCGCAATATTTTTCTGGTAAGACTTTATCTGTTATTAACTTAGCTAAACAGAAATATATCTTACTTCTGTTATATCACATGAATTTCTGTTAATAATCTTGATTACTGTGTTCCTCTTTTATCAAACTTCTAACACTTTGGGTCTTATTTACTTTCTGTACTTAATCTTAATGTGTCTGTCCATCTCTGTTAAATCAAGTAACTGTTCCCTTAGATCTTTTTCTTCTAAACTGAGGGCACATTTTTTATTTTCTGTTTCCTATAGGCATTCTACAAAAAGTTCCTGAACATCTTCCTGTGACATATTCTCTTCAGCTGCAGCCTGTGTCATGCATTGCTGTTTCATTTGGGAACTCACTGGCCTAGCACTCCACAACACTGACTGCGTCAGAGTTGTAACCATTTCCTGCTACTTCCCTTGCTGTGAAACTCCAACTGAACTTTTGTACCAGTTTCCTACTGAAGGTTTGAGAGTATCTTCATGTGGCAACTGATCACGTACTTCCCATCTGTGTCTCCTTGAATTGAGGACTCCTTGTTCCATCACAAAAAATCCTTCACTTTGCAGGTAATCCATAACTTCAGTTTCTATTTCTTTAACTTCTCCATTACTAATCCTCTTTTCTACTTTTCCCTTTTGTTTTCTTATTTTTTTTGTATTGTAAAATTTTCCATATTTGGATGCCTTTGCCTGTATTTCTCTTCAAATATCTTTGGTGCTGTCTTTTTTGTATTAAATAATTTTGCTTCCTCCTTTGCATAAATATTGCACCATATAAGATTTATTTTTCTTTCCCATATCCATATTTCTTCTTAAGATGTCTCCAGCTCCACCTTTTTCTTCTTACTTTGGAGACACATTGTCCATCATGCTATGACATAACCTGAGTTAGACTTTCCACACTAAATCCTTCACTTCATATGTATTCCATAACTTCAGCTTCTATTTGTTTAACTTCTGCTTAACTAATCTTCTGTTCTACATTCCCCCTTTGTGATCTTATTTTTTCTATTGTGAAATTTCCATATATGGGTGCTTTGCCATTACTTCCTTTCAAATATCTTTGGAGCCACTCTTTTTTTATTGATTAATTTGTTTTTCTCTTTTGCATAAATATTACACCATATCAGATCTCTCTTTCTTTCCCAAGTCTATGTTTCTTTTTTATACATTTCAAAATCTGTAGGTTTTGTTCTTTATATTCTTGCACTTCCAGATTTCCAAATGGCCCAAAGTTTCTTGGTCTATATAATGATTTTCATGAATCATCATCAACATCATCATCATTATCATCCTCATCAACCTCCTTTTCCCCATTTCCTACATGGGGTTGGGGTGTCGGGTCAACTTTTGCCAACTCTCTCTATTCAGTGCTACTCTCCTGCCTTCTTTGACACTCATGCCTGACCGTCATAGGTCTTGTGTCACACAAAATCCATCCACCACTTTGCTGGACACCCTTGTTTCCTCTTACCTTCTTCCTGTCTGTTCCAAATCTTCTTCACTAGATTGTCTTCTGCTTTTCTGCACATGTGCCTGAACCACCATGCTGTTCTCTTTGATTTTCTGCAATTGGAGCTACTCTGCCCCTACATCTTCATTTCTTCATCTGTCTCACATTGTGCATCCTAAAACTCATCTCACACACTTCATCTCCATCGTCTGTAGCTTCCTCAACTGCTCTGCTTTTACTGCCCAGGTTTCCATGCCATACAATAGTACTGGTTACACCACTGTTTTGTAATCCTTACTTTTAAGCTTCTTCAGCATTCTTCTGTCATATACTACACCTGATACTCTGTGCCAGTTGGCTGCAGTCCATCTGGTTCTAGCTTTGATTTCCCCATTCAGACTTCCCTTCTCTTTAACTATCCCTTTTAGATACTTGAATCTGTTAACCTGCTCCACTATTTTCTCTGCTATCTCAATTCTCAGCTTCTTCTGAACCCCATCATTTGCTAATATTATAACTGTCTTATCTGTTCTCAGTTTCATCCCATGTGCCTTCGATTTTGCTTTCCATTCATATCCTTTGCTGAAGTTCTTGCTCAGAGTCTTCAGTCAATGCCACATTTCTGATTACAGCAACTTTAATGATCTGTCCCCTCTGACTTGTTTGCTAATGTCATCTATCACCAGTATGAACAGCAGTGGACTCAGAGCTGAACCCTAGTTCACACCCGCTCCCACTGGGAAACCCTCTATAAGACTCAATACTGATCATACTTAAATCATTGGGTCCTTGTACCAATTCGACCAATTTTTCTGGGACTCTGAACCACTGCAGGACTGCCCTATTCAGCTTTCCTGGGACCTTGTCATATGCTTTCTTCAGATGCCAGATGTCAACATTGAACCTTATACCTTATGCATGAAAGGCAAAAACCTTAACCATTAAGTGCCTTTTCATGAATCTGTTGTATTAATGAACACAAATTTGCAATTTAACCTTTTGACAGTTTTTCTTGTGCAGGTATTCTTCTGTCCTTTAATTTCTCTCTAAATCTTTTTGAGTATGTACTATTTAGAAATTATGGACTTCTTAGGTAACAATATATAATTTCTTTCTTATCCTCAATAGTTCACTCTATCATCTTTATGGCTCTTTTCGGCCTATCAGTATCCGTGTTTTTTGTGGGCTACATCCTTCTTCAATGGGGGTCATCTTCCCACTGAGCCTGGCCTAACTCCAATATAGGAATGGTTCCATGTCCTAAGGATACTACAGTGTCATTTTTTTCCATTCCTGGCACTAGTGCACCTACCAGGATTGTGCACTTTTATTTGCTAGGATGTGTCCACCCAGCTGTCTTTTCTATTTTTTAACCAACTTCTGCTTAATGATATATACTATATAAAATAATGTTTGTATATCAGTGTCACCTTGGTGAGATTTTGTAAAGACAGGGTCCATCTAATTAAGGTACCAAGACTTGAGGATTAATTCAATTCTAGCAATAGTACTTTCTTTTGTTTGCTGATTTTATCATCTCTGCATTCAGACCCCTTTTATCATCTCTCCATTCAGACCCCATTTTATCATCTCTCCATTCAGACACCTTTTATCATCTCTCCATTTGGCCTTCCATATGTGATGTGCAATATTGCATGAATAGCCACCAGTATTTTCAAAACAGACTACAATGGGATTTGAACCTGCACAATGGAAAACAGCAGTCATTTTGCCATATTGCTTAACAGTTTGAGCAAATAGACATCACAGTTCATTGCAGATTCTAAAAGCAGATATTATGGAATATCAGTAATACTTGTATGTGTGAAGTTCATATCAATATACACTCATAATCAGCAGTACTGCATAATGTATACACTAGCCCAGTATAGTTGCAGATAACCTCAGAATGTTTCTACATGCTAATAGTAACTTTAATGACTACAACTAAAATTCCTAAATTTGCATTAATATTATCAATACAAATATTCATGGAATACACTTAGATTCACAGGAACAGATATGCTTATTAAATACATATATGGTGTGATGATGTGAGGTATTGTCAACTATGCCAGGAGAAGTAGGGCAGTGGATGTGTGACATATGCCAGCAGAGCTAGCTGGAGTTTTGTAAAGAATTATATATCATTTGTATATCAAACTGATTTATACAGGTGATTGTGTTGAAAATGTACTTGTTTAACTGCTTGTGTTAAAAATGTACTAGCAGTGGGTTCTGCTGGACAGAAAGGAAATACACCTGTATGTCAGACTGTATTGTTGCTATTGAAATGGTTATATTGCAACAGAAGATACTGGAAGAGAATCGGTTAATGACAATCCCTCTAACTTTGAAAAATAGTCTGAAATTAAATTACCTGGTTTAGGCCGTAAAGATTCTGTCTTGCAATTCTGATTGCAGCCAGAGACAAAATGTCTGTGAAAACCAAGACTAGGAATTCCTCTGTGTTGTCCTTAGGGGTGAACTAATTGCTAGACTGAAAGGGTGGAAGTTTTTGAAATGGTTTTACAGCTTTCAGATGCTATAACACATCTTAGTAAAGCTCTGTGTGTGTGTATGATGACACGTATGTGCAAGATTCTGGTTCAGTTTCCAGTAAAGAGGGTAGTGTGGGAACCAGAAGTCAGGTGCCCAGATGTATGTGATGTCATTCTGTAATCCAGCACTGAAATTATGTTCTAATTCTAGATGAAACAGAAGTCTCAGGGCAGTCTGTTTGTGTACCCTGACAAAGATGGACCACTCACCCACTTCATCGTGGCCTTGCTTTATTCAGTAAGTTGGAAACAGTTATTCTTTAGATCAGTCAGTAAAATAAAGTGAGATTAGTTAAATATTGTTTTTCTGTATCTGTGTGATTCCATCTGTGTTATTTTTAATATTTCCTGTGAGTGAAACTCTGATGTTTATTGTAAATACATATTCAGTATTTCATATTATGTTATTAGTTATTATTAAATATATTTAAACTTTTCATTGTGGCTGGTCTTTTTAGGAAATATTTAAGCTTTGAGAGTACTGATATTTATTTGATGACATTGTGGCTGCTCCTGAAAGCCTTGTATTTGGTCAAAATACTACCATCTGTATGTGTTAAGTTTACTAAGTATAATTGGATACCCTGGTAAGAACCTTAGAGTAGCTGGCTTGGCAGTGTTCTGGTGGCAGAATCTACCATGTAGTTTGGGCAGAGGGGGCATAGCTGGTAAATCTGTGCCAGCCTTTCCCAACTGTGTGTGAAAATCAAATCTCAAAGAGTGTGTTTGTCAGCTACTTGGAGCAGGGACCCAGATCATTGGTTTCACAGTGAAAGTGATGGAGGACTTGGCTTGGAACACTTGGCTGAAGACTCAACTCTAGACCAGTGTCAGTGGGAAGACTTATTGGAGCCTGGAAAGAGAGGAGAACCCAGTCGCAGGACTGAGGGTGCTCCCTGTGTGCTCTTAAGGGAAATTGTGTTTGGTGCAGAAAGCTTATCTGAAAATACTGTGTGTATCTATTTTTTCCAAGTCAACATCCCTCACCAGTGTCAGTAGAGAGGATTGAGGCTCCTTGATTAATGACCCAGAGGAGGGATGTCACATATGGTAATACAGGAGTTAAGGTGTAGATTATGTAACTTACTGCAGGCATCTGCTGGCATCAGACTTATGTGAGCCTCTGGCAAAGATCCTCTGCAACCCTCCATTCAAGGTCATCATAGTAGTGCTAGACATACATGCTGGTCTGGTAGATCCCATTCCATCTGTAGTTCTTCCTGGCAATCTGGTTCCATATATTGATCATTGCAAAGTTCCTGGGGTATGCTCGCATCCTTTACTCATATCCATCAAAGACAGTGAGCATCCGGGTGGCCTCCTCCTTCTTCCAGTGTAGCACTTGGATACTCAGCAGCTTCCACTTGATCAACATTCTCACTACTGTAGTTGAAAGTTGTTGTAAAATAAATTTAAAAAAATGCTGAGGTCTCACTCAGTTCACAGGTTGCAATGATATGAGCAGTAAATGTATCTATATTACATTTTAAAGTTGTTATATATAGAATGGTAGCAAACTATTGGAGGGCACTGGACATACTGTATGTCACAGATATTCCCATTTAATGATACCTATTGGGTAGTTCTGCTGGGCACCTTACATTTATGCTGAGCTGTTGGTTAATGCACTGAGTTTGAAAACTTTCACAGATGCTCACAAATGGAATTACAAAGCATTAAATGCTAATGATCCTCATTAATTATGTATGGTGCAAATGGTACTTAAAAGCTGTGTGCACATATCTAAACTCACTTTAATGTATAGCTGACTTACAGCTTGCTTCCAAAGGTAAACTGCCACCTGCTGGTTTTGTTGTGGTGGAACAGATTGCTATTATCACATACCTATGTTATAATTATACTGTATAAATCAACTATGTTTTTATGCATACGTTTTTTGAAATTGTGTTACAATCTATCTGTTACATAAATGAAGAGGGTAGAATTAAACAATATGCATACAGATGGGTACATGTCTGTCAGTGACAACAAGATTTTCCCCATATGCAGTTGTTTGAATAAAAGGAAACCAGCCCTGGTGACCTACAGAAACAGAAGGAATTAAAATATATCCATAGTTATTGCTGACTAACTTGTAAAGTCTGTGGTATGGTTACAGAAAATGAAGAATTACTGGGATTTCTGTAAGATGTAAGTTCAATGACTTATTTATGGTTATTCTCTGATGCTTAGTGATACAGTAGTAGTCTTGCGTACATTCAGTCTGATAGAGGCATTATTAGGATATCTTTGTATGTCCATTGTTTCTAGTGGTGATATGTAGCCATAGCTGCATAACAGTTCATTTTAATATGCTGTTGTTTTTCTTCCCTGTATAAATTCCAGTGTGTGTTGCATACCGGGTCTATATCACAACGTCGAAGATGCTTTACTTCGAACGGGTCTTCATCGAACCCATAAAAATAAAAACTGAAAACAGCGAAACTACATATGAGCGATTTCTTTCCTTGGGAAAGAAATCACTTGTCTAAAAAATATATATATCACTACACACAAAACAATGTGCACCCCACACACCCCCAACTAAATATACCAACTCTGAGATCACACTACAGTTTACAAAACAGCAAACTGCCAGAGGTGAGCAAATGATTTCTTTCCCAGGGAAAAAAAATACTCATATGCCCCTTCGCTGTTTTCAGTTTTCGTTATTTTAAGTTTGGCAAAGACGCATTCAAAATTATACATCTTCGACAATCTAATAGGAACCCTTGCATACCATATAATGACATTAACATTTAGTATAATGTGTGCCACTGACTGCAATAACACTATTGCTATAGTACTGGGATTGTGGCACATTGGTTAAGTTTCTGTCCCTTACTTGTAATATCCACTAACATGGGTTCAAATCTCATCTCTGCACACATAACCTGTACAAAATTGTTAAATGGATTGGTAGATGTGCTGATGTCATTTGTCCATATGGATTACATATTCAGACATGTCTTTCATATTCATTTAAATTATCTGTACCTAATATTGGTAACATGACATGGATTGCTTTACATAGCTATCCATTATAAATGAGAGGTAAGCAATTCAATTGACATGCTTTTCACATTATCATGTCAACATATGAGCTCCTATATGAAATCTAAAATGTACACATCACCCTGTCTTCCAGATGTCCACAACCTTCTTAGATAGATGGGCAATAATGTCTGGAGGAATTAAGTGTGGATGGACCTGATAAACATGATGAAAGCTGCAGGTGGTCACAATACATCCAGGGAGGCCTGCCAGCAATGTTGCTCTGACTTGGTCTTCTGTGCAACCAACAGATTCCACTTCTATGAAGGGGTGAGGAATGCCACTGGAGGTGGGTCACACTTGCTTCTCCTAGATGAGATAATGATGCTCCTGGCCTTACATCACGCTACCAGCTGGGAATGTCAGATGCCCAGGGAGGTACTGAAGCAGGTGTTATAAGACATACCGGAATGTCCTACATACAACATTTATCATTATAAAGACACTAATTCACAATTAGTGCTGTATTGTTATATTTGTGTTCCAGCAACAGAAGTATGCCATGAACATGAACGTACACCTGATGTTGATCCACAATGTAAGTGTTATAGCTTCTTTATCTTACCAACAGAGTGCATACATAACACTTCAGCAACATGTGCGATGCTGTGTTTTTCTATTGCATAGGTCTCTCAACATCTGCATAAAAAGCAACACATGTCAAGTAAGTATCTCCATATCCTGTTAGTGTGATCCATAATTGCTGTGTGTCTCTCTGCCTCCTGTTATGACTGTGTGGTATACTCACATGTAGATGTTTGTGTGTCATTTTAACCTACAGATAAATCATCACAAGAGATGGTCCAGGAAACTGCATGTACAGATAGACCTGGTAAGGTTGCTAATCTGGTTGATATTGTGGAGCACTGTTTAACACACCTGTGATCTAGGATATTATTGCTGCCTTGTTCCCTACATAGGTACATCTGGCCAACATGTGCACCACTTGTCATATAAGCGTCTCCATTTTCTGCTAGTGTCACCAATTGCTGTTTATCTCTGCCTGCTGGCATGACTGTGGAGTATACTCACATGTTGACGTTTATGTGCTATTTTTAACCTACAGATAAATCATCACAAGATATGGGCCAGACAACTGTATGTACAGACAGACCTGGGAAGGTTGTTTATCTGGTTGATATTATGGAGCACTAATTATCACACTTGTGATCTAGGGTGTTCATGTTGTCTTGTTCCCTACACAGGCACCTCTGGCCAATATGTGACTGCTTGTCATGCAAGTGTCTCCATATCCTATTAGTGTGATCCATAGTTGTTGTGTGCCTCTGCCTCCTGTCATGACTAGGGAGCATGCTCACATGTTGATGTTTATGTGCCTTGTTATGCTAAAGGATCTGCAGTATGATACATGATATGCTCACCAAACAAGGAGGATGTACCTGGTAAGGCAGTGTACCTGTTTGCTGCATTTCACTATTGATAATAACATCTGGGCCCTTCAGGACTACTGTGGTTTTGTTCACCTGCATAGGAAACCTGCAATCTTTGCATCATCCTCACTCATCCAGAATATGTCTATCTTATTTGCTGTATGTTATACCTCAGGTGGAATGTTAAATGATGCCTGGTATGTGCTTAATGATGATTTCTGTATGTCTTATCTTTTTATATGACAATGGCATTTCAACTCTCACATCCAGTGGTGGAGTCACAGGAGGACATGTCAGGTGGGTTTTATTATCTATCGATCTATCTATATTGACCTCATCTGTTGTATTTTTTTATATGTAACTTACATGTCATATCAGTGTTATATAGTGTCCCTGAACCACCCACAGCCACAACAACCTGGTAAGTCCATATCATCATTAGCACTGTAGTCATACAGATGTCCCAGATTTAAGTACTATGCTGCATCATGTGATTTCTGTGAAGGTATGCGACGTGCCATTTGTCTCTTTTTGTAGCGCATCCACTGTCTGCCTCCACCAGTAGCTGATCCACTAATCCTTAGGTAGGATGTGATGTGCCTACATGTCATGCAGAGCACCTTACTGGCCCTCTTCAAGAGAAATCTTGATGAGTGGAAGAGAAATAGAAAATTCACCCCAGGATCATTCCAGTAGCTCTACTCAACAGAGGCACTGGGAACTAAGGTCAGGTGGCAAAATGCCAGGGTAATCCTATGGGCTAGGCTTGTAAAGGCTCCAGGGCCATTAGCCTAGTACACACCTATGAACATATGAACCTAAGTACAGTCCATGGCAGACAGGTCACTGAATTAGGATCATTGTCCGGCCAGGAAGGGAACAGCCATGTGGTTTATGGTGTACACTCCAATGTGGAGGATAATGGGGTTGGACATTCTGATGATGTGGGGTCATCAGATGATGGACATGATAATGACTATGACCAATTGTTCCCATGTAGAGTTTGGTAATGATGGTGACTCTTGCCATCAGACTACGTGAGAGTGTAGCTGATGTGCATAGATGTATGTGTCAGAGGGTGTCTGCTTACTATTACAGGCACATGGACATTCATAATGATGTCATGGTTCTGAGCTGGGTGCATTTGACTGTGCCACCGATCATGTAGCACAACAGCTGCATGTGTTACATGAAGGTCTGCATCACAGACAAGAAGAGATCATGGCAGCACTGGCTGCAGAGCACGACAGTGCATTATCTGTTGCTTTATTCTTCAGTCCCATGTTCCCATGTGTGTCTTCCCATATCTCACTGATTCCACATACATATATAGACCTTTGTTACTGTATCACCAACATTGATGTATGTTGCATTTATGTTGTGTAGTGACTGTCATTGCTCCTTTATGTTTGTACATATTACCTATAACTGAGTCATGTTGATACAATAACCTGTGCATCAAAATGTTGCCTTCTGTGTGACATTCCATATAAGGCATGGGATGTGATGCTTGTTTGTGTTTGTTTGTGTTTATTTTCTTTTTTTCTGGTCCTTGGAATGTTTATAATTACTCATGCTGATTTAAGATGTTTATTGTGTTGTAACACACTGTTACACATCACATAGTATTAGCATAAGACCCCTGTATTGGCATATGTTTGAGCTGATACATTCCCCATACACTACATGGGTCTGATTTCTTTTGTTAGTGGCTGTTGTATTGGTAATTTCCATGCCAGTTATCTGTATGATGATATCCTACCTGTCCAATGACAGTTTCTGTTATGCACACCTCCTGCATCCCACACATTTTCCTGTGTGGTCCTCTTTGGTGATACACCTTACAGAGAGACTTCCCACAATGATGTTTCCTCTAAGTGTTGTATATATGTTTTTATGGGTCTATATAACATTATCGAAATTCCAAAATGTCTAACACCATAAGCTCGACCATGGAATCTCGAAATGTGATATACTCGAATGCTCAGAACAGCGAATTTTTTCCAAGGGAAAAAATTTGTTGTTACGAGAATACACACACACAGCACAAGCACACCAAAATACATAATCCACACATACACACTTCACAGAACCCTACACTAAACTGCACATACACTACTAGCTATCCACTTACCTTAACCCAACCCTAACCCTAAGGTCACTAACTAAAGCACACTCACCTTACCCGCTCCCTAACACTAAGGTCCCTAATTATCGCACACTCACCTTACCCGCTCCCAATCCCTAAGGTCCAAAACTATCACACACTCACCTTACCTCGGTCCATTCGCACACTTACCTTAACCCGGTCCATCACCTTCGCACCACAGTTGAGGAAATAGCAAAGCCGCAGAAACAGCCCACCGAATACTTTCCCTAGGAAAATATTCGGTGTCCTGCAGCTTCGTTATTTCAAGCATTCACTGAATAGGGGTTAATATTATAACATTCGAAGTTTTAAGACTTCGATGCTATAATATAGACCCGTTCTTACTGATATACCTTATGCTTCTATTATGTATGATATTCAATGTTGACAGCTAATGGTTTCTTTCTATTAATCATGCTCTGTGCTGTTGTTGTGGGATAACACATGATCATCACTGTTTAGTCTGTGTACATTTGTTTGTGTGGCTTGTCATGACTCACAGGTGTGTTTCAGATGCTACCTTGTTGCCTGAGCTAAGACATATGAATACATCCTCCATTACCCATGCCTCTTTCTTTTCACCTCTGTTTGTGTCCTCCTGATCATCCTGTGACAGCTCTAATATGTCATCATCAGACATTTGGGGTTCTTGGGGTAGGTCACACACAACTGCAGCTGGCAAGCCACCATGTTTTTCAGTTATCATGTTGTGTATCATGGCATACATGGTAACCATCTGTGGTGCCTTTTCTGGTGTATATTGCAATGCACTCCAGGATGTGTCCAGAAATCTGAATCTTAATTTCAGCATGCCAAACTCATACTCACTGGTATTACATGCTACAGTGTGCGTTCTGTTGTATGCATCCTTAGCAGGGGATGCTGGGGTTCTGTATGGTGTCATTAGCCAAGGCTTCAATGGATAACCACAGTCACTTGTTTGTAGGAAGGAGATAGCTCATATTTTGTCCTCATGCTTAATGTTGACAGGTCTAGATTCTGCTTACATCATAACTGTGGTCCTTTACTTAAGAAGTAGAAGTCCCACTGGGATTTCACCATTTGGGAAAGCAGCCCTCAGACTACTTTCCCTCCATATTGCAGCATCATGCATACTACCAGGCTGTGTTGCTATGATATTAGTAATAAATTTGTCTGCTGCTTACATCACCTGACAATTGAGCAATGGCCACACTTTTAATTGATGTACTGTTCAGCATCAGGTACAGCTGGGGTTTTAACTGGGACATCAGTGGAGTCTATTGCACTGAGGACATGGGGGGGGGGTTGGCTATGGAATAGAACTGTTGCCTGGCAAGTGCCCTCCATGACAGCTGTTGGGAAGTGAATATATTCATATATATTGGTGTGTATTCCTACCAGGAAAGCAAGAGTATGTGACTGACAGCTGTCTGGAACACTCCTACAGTATCTCCCATATGCTACTTTAATGTCCCAGAGGCTAGTATATCTAGACATAGGTACTTTTTGTTTCTGTTGGTATCGGGCTACCCTACATCTATGAGCACACATGTGGGGTGCACATGTTCTAGACATTACTGGGTGGAATTCATAAAGGTTCTGCAATGTCTACACCATCATGTGCAGTTCACAGTAACCTTTTTGAATTCAGGAACAGACCTAACATGGCACTGCATGGTGCCCTAACATGAAGACCTGCAGCACCACATAGGGCTGGCTGTATGACCATGTTGTATGCTAATGATGCAGTCCAAAGGAGAGATGTACGGAACCCCCACCATGAAGGCATGTGTGATGACCCCACTTAAACCCAGAGAAGTAACTAAGTAGCCCCAACCTCGTCACTGGTCTCCAATAAGGGAGCATCACTGAAAGCAGGGATAAAAATGCACAATTTCTCTTAAGAGTACTTCAGGAACAGGCTCCAATCCTGGGACTGGACTATATGTCTCACTCCAGGTCCCCAAATGAGTCCTCACACTAACCACTGCAGAGCATTGTGTCCCAGTTCTAGGTATTTGACACACTGTTAAATGTTTTATATTCACACATACAAGCACTCTTGGGAAAGACTGGCACAGATTTACCTGCTATGTCCACTTTCCCAAATTACAAGGTGGTGGATGCCAGCAGTCAAATACCACAATATCCTTCAAAAGAGGTGTTCAATTATATTTGGTGAAATAAATATTGATATAAAGGGTATCATATAATCCAAGCAGTAAGGCATTTTGGAGTGTCCTTGGTGTTATCACAATAAGTATAAACACTCTCAGGTTACTAAAAGTGCTGTCTAAATAACCAGCCACAATAAAAGGTAGTAAAATATTTAATAATAAAATGACTTAAAACATATATACACTGAATAACTGATTCCAATAAACCACAGTTTCACACATAGGAATTATGAAAATAACACTGTAGGATAGGTTTCACACTGATTGTAGAAAAAATATATCTAACTGTAGCTCTCTAATTGCCTAACTGTCCCTGTCTAATGTAATTAACTCAGCAAGGCAAAACGATATTATTTCTTCTCCAAGGTAAAATAAGAATATAAGTCCACTCTTCAGGCTGTTGTCTGGTCCTCAGTGACTGGAATAGCAACTCCTGCTATTTCTGCTGAACAGCTCTGGAAAACTCTGAGTGATAACTACTGACATGGTAAACAACAACAACTGAACTACAATTACAACTACAACTACAAATACAACAACTACTGAACTTTGACTCAGGACCTGCTTTTATAGCAGAATTTTTTTAAAGTCACAGAAAGCTGTTATGAGAATTCTACTCTTTCATATCACACTTTAAAAAGTAAACAAAGCAGCTGCTGTGGAGATTCTATTCCTTTCAGCTCTGGCACATGATGACATCACATCTAGGTCAGCTGACTGGCATTACCTACATTCAGAATTATTTAAAAAAAAACATGTACATTTGGTCAGCCAGAAGAACACTGTTTGATTCAAACTTCTCACATAAATCAAAGAAATAATCAAAAAACATAAACATATTTACAAAATTATAGTTAGTCATGCTGGCATATATAACACAAGGTAATTTATAATTATTTACAAGTATTTACAAAACTTCAGCCAGCCATGCTAACACAGATAATTATACCTAATATCCTCACAGCATGTACACACAAAGTGATTCATGAAATCACTTGGACATGTAAAACAGCATGGCTGGCTCCACCACATTGCTGTGCTCATCTAACAAAATCAAACATACCACAGGGATTGGGAAGGCACCACTACCCAACAAGGATAAATCTAAACTCAAGCGCCATAATAGCACATACATCAGTACAAGAATCAGTAGGACTGGGAAAAATGAGCCACCAGCCATACTACACTCATTCCCCAATGGCAGTTAAACTAGTATGGGGAAAGGGACTGGAGGGAATGGGACTGTGGTGTGTGTGTGTGTGTGTGTGTGTGTGTGTGTGTGTGTGTGTGTGTGTGTGTGTGTGTGTGTGTGTGTGTGTGTGTGTGTGTGTGTGTGTGTGTGTGTGTGTGTGTGTGTGTATCTGTGCTTGAATATGTACTTTTTTGTATGGGAGAGTGAATGGGGGGTCCTATGCCAATACAATGTGGACACAGCAGTTAACTGACACAGAGTACAGATCAGCAATTATCTCTGCTTTGTGGTAGTAATACGATTCAGAGACATGTAATTTAACTGATAACTGTGGCTAACATATCTCTGAATTGTAAAATACTGCTTCATGAAAGTAGGGCCTTTTCTAGTATGAGACATAGGCCCTTTAATGAACCCCTGGGTACATTTTTCTCTACTTATGATAGGTCATGATGCCTATCTGACACCAACAAAGAATGTTATTTTTCCGATGTTGGTGGGGTAAGGGCTGATTTTAATAACCAGAATGCAGATGATAATCATATTTTTTAGGGCTGTGAGGTTTTTCAAGCAATTTGGTTGTATCTGAGTGAAAAACTGAAATATCATGGTTAAATAAAAGGTGCTTCTAATTAGTATATGGTTCCTTTAGGTTATTTTATAGATTGATCTAAAGATCAGCTTAAATCTTTATTTATTGTATTTTAAATGAAATATTATATATGCTGCGTGAACTTGAGAGGTCAGAATACATTTGCAAATGCAGTTAAATATTATAAACACTTATTATAAAAGAATTTCAAGGACTGCAGAAAGGCATGGACAAAAGTAATACATCTATATGCATGACTGTCTTTTCTAGAATGTTTAAGATTACACTATCCAAGTATGTTATTCTTCTTAATGTTCAAAAGTTTTAAGAAATGTCTTATTACCTTCTTAACTTTTTATGTCATTAGTTTAGTAATTGTTTTTTTTTTTTCATTTGTTCTTTCCAGAGCAGAATGGTAGCTAGGTAACTATTTTTGCCTTTGCTCTTCTTAGAACAGAACTGTTGCTAGGCCATCTGGCATCCTGTGCTGTTCCAAAAAAAAAGAAAAGAAATGTTTTTGTGCTTTTAAACTGTAGCATACTGTTTTCTACAAATATAATAGACAGCCTTTTATAGTTAAATCACCACAAACCAAGCACTTAGATGCTTCAGCCGTAAAATTCACAAATTAATTCCAGTACTGCATTCTCACACCATCGACATCTAATTATGTACCCTCCAACATTTTGTGCCATGGACAGATACCCCGTTTTCCATGCCAAAGTTACTGCTCTGACAAAGAGAATGGTGTCTTCTTATTGTGTGTATTTGTTTTTCTCTGCTCTATAATATTAATAAAATGTTATTTTCAAAATGGGGTACTAAATCTTCTCTTTTTATATTATGGAAATCATAAATTCCTCCTGGTATACATTGTCTTCAATATCCTATATAACCCTAGGATTCAAGGAAATGCTCACCACTTATATTAATTGCCCACTGTGAACTGGTCAGTTAATGGATGTGCGATTCAGGAACAACTGAGAAAGATAATCATTATCGTCTCATTAGCACATCTCTGAACTGAAACTGAGGAGTAGTGCTGTCAGACTTGATTGGGCTAGTATTCTTCCTAGAGACCCATGTATTAGGAAAGGTATCAGCCTACCTAGACACACATACACACACACACACACACACACACACACACACACACACACACACACGCAATCAGACATCCATACACACACACACACACACACACACACACACACACACACACACACACACACACACACACACACACACATTTATCAACAAACAAGCCAACCACATACAATCACACTAAAATACCCAGCTGCACATTCAAACTCACATGCACATACACATGGGCACACATTCACACACACACACATTCAGATTCTTGATTCTTTATCTAACCAACATAGCACAACCAACCTGTCAGACACACACACAGACACACATACACACACACACACACACACACGCACACACGCACACACGCACACACACACACACACACACACACACACACACACACACACACACACACACACACACACACAAGAATTTATACTGCCTCATTTGTGCACCTAGAGACCCCCCCATATACACTAACCCATGCCTCACTCCCATGTGAACTTACCTGCATTGTGAATACTCCCACAGGAGTGAATAAGTAACCAGTATGCTTTTATAGTGGCCACATTTTCCTTCTTGAGTCAAGTTTTACTCAGCCAAGTAAATAATATGGCTGAGCAAATTGAAAGCTGCAGACATTTCCAGAGTGAAAGTATGTGGCATTAGCATTAGCTACTCCCCAGGTTTACTGCATTAAGATACAGCTTTGCCTGAGAGACCACTCTACATTCTGATGCTTCTGAGAGGGGTAAACCTCAGTGGTAATTTTTTTCCACCATTAGAATGGCCTAATGCAATGTAGTAACCTTCTGAACTAAGGCTTCTGCATCCCACTAAGCCTTTCTGAATCCTAGAGTTGGACATGCACTCTAAAACAGTATTCTGTTGTATGCATTTTCATTCAAAAATATTCACAGTGCAATCATACCTCTCAGCTGTACAGATTTTTGCCTCATGTTCTTGGTCCATTTTTCATAAAATTGTGGATTTCTGGCAAATTAGTGGCAAACCATTAAGGACTGAAATTAGAAAATAATGACAGACATTTGAGTTTCAAACTTCATACCCTTCAAAAAATTCATGCTATTGCAAAAAATGTTATTCTATCAACTTTCTAAGTTTGCAAGAACAAATACTTTAATATTTTCACTATTTTTAGGCCTTTGTCTAACTTTTAGTTATGTTTTTTTCTAAATTTCTTGCTCTTAGAGGTTGAGAGGTACGAGTGCAATGCATTGTTTTTGTGGTGTCAAGGGAATCCATAAGATGTATTCAGCTACTTTCCATTTTAAACTTGCAAGTACATTATATTTGAAACAAACTTTCCTATCTCATATCTCAAATTCTGTATATCTACAGGTGACCAAAATTGAAAACCTCAAACATCAGGTGCCAGAATCAGAAGACACTGAAGAACGGGATGCAAATTGTTGTTTTCCATTGGACATCATTGCCATTATGATTTCTAAGCATGCACCAAAAGTGAACTGTGTTTTTTTAGTTTAAATTTCACAAATTTCTTCTATTTTTACCATTTGTGTTCAATGTTTTGCTAGGATGGTACAGTGGTGGAGTGGTAGTGTTGTTGCCTCACAACAAGAGGTGCTTGGGTTCAATTTTCAGCTGGGGTGCCTTCTGTGTGGAGTCTGCATATCCTCCCTGCATTGGTGTGAGTTTCTTCTGGGTGCTCCAGTTTCTTCCAAATCAGGCTTTCACAATTAACAAATACTAAATAAAAATGTTTGGGTTCCTATGTATCTTGCAGTTAAACGTTTTACTTCTTTAAAAGTCAGATATGGGAAATTCTTTTTTATCAGTTGTAGCATAGATGTGACCATTTTTCTTACTTCTTTTGGAAGTTCTGAGAGTGTATTGGTATTAAATGTATATTTTTTATATTATAATGCTTTATTTTAAGAAACAATGATTATTTTTATTTTTACGTATTCAGCATAAATAATAGTTAATCACAACATCACTTTGTAAATCTGGCTGAATGATTCAAAAAACAATAAAGACTCCCTTTAAAATAAAAAAAAATCAGTTTAATTCTCACTTAGAATTTGGAATTAGCACTTTCATCCTCTTTAACAGGACTTCAGATTCAATTAAAACAAGATGGCCAACTTCGTTTTATAGATTCTAGAACCAGGAAATGACATCATACTTCTCTAAAAACACTTCCTGTGGCACAGAATAAAATCAAAGATAAAAAAACAATTTACAACGATGAAAGCTTCCCTTACAAAAAACATAAGATACTTGAAGTGGAATATTACAAAAAATATAAAATAAACATGAAAATGAATCATAAGAAATCACTTTCAAAAGAAACACTTTATATCCTAGCCTCTAATACTGGCTTTAGTGCAATAAAATCATTAGGTCCTGGGGGTTGCAAGAATTTAATTTTAACTGCCAAAAAACTTCTTTTTCTTCTAATAATAACTTACAATTGCCACCCCTCACGTTAATATGTACCCTTTCCAAAATGGCAAATCTGAATGTATTACAGGTGTTGCTTTCCATGTGCCTGTACAAAGCATTCTTCTTGTTTTGTTTCCTAATTTCATAGTAGGGCTCATAAATTCTAATTTTTTTTAGGAACCTGTCTGTTTTCCCAACATAAAATGCCGGACAGATGAAGCACATGGCCCAATAAACTACACACTTTGTACTACAGTTCCCATACTGAAAGGTGACCTTAGTCTGATTCGTATTTTCTAGCTGTATTTCTCCTTTGAGATATATGTATTCACACTGATTGCAACATTCACACTTCTTGGTCCCCTTGTCTCCTACATACTTTCCTTTATTCTTACTGTCCTCTAAATTAGCCTTAATATTTTTCCCTGTTTTATATACAAAAGTTGGGCTGTTTCTGAGGAATTTATAAACTTCGGTGTCACTCCTTAGTATATTCCAGTTCTTTGTTATCACTTCTTTTACCATAGGAGAATAAGGGCGATATTTCAAAACCATAGCTCTACTAAAATTATTTTCAGATGTATTTTTGTGTTGTTGTTGTTGTGTCTTTCGGCTTATCCCGGTTAGGGGTCGCCACAGCGGAACTCCGGTCCGCTAATGTTTGGTAGTGGATTTTTACATGCTGAGTTACCAGCCCTGATGCACAACCTTCACGAAGGCATGCCCATTCACGCATGCCTCCACACAGAAGATGCTCAAGCTGAGAATCGAACACGACAACGTCTTGCTGTGAGGCGACAATGCTACCGCATGTGTACGGGGGTAAAATTTATTCCCAATAAGGGTTTGTACAAAGTTCCCCATTTAGACATAGTGTAGTCAATGGTCTCTCTAATAGGTATCTGGGGGTACCCTCTTTCCAAAAACATACTAGCCACTGTACCTAATTCTTTAACCACTTCTGTATAGTCAGATGTCATTCTTGTTGCCCTAATACATTGTCCTTTAAGTATGCTTTTTTCTGTCAATAGGGATGACAGCTATTAAATTCCAAGTAAAAATTACTAAAGGTGAGTTTACGGTGGATGTTGGATTTAAAAACTCTATCATTGTGTGAAATGTAACAATCTAAGTAAGCTAAAACTTCCAAATCATAAGTATGAGTGAACTTAAAATAGGAACATCTGTTGTTAAGGTATATAACACACTTTTCTATATCCTCAGTTTCTCCTTCCCATAAAATAAAAACATCATCAAGGAAACGTACATACAGTTTGAGATTCTTTTTTAGGTACTGTTGAATACATGTTGGTGTTCCCATTCAGTTAAAACTAAATTCGCAAATATGGGGGCACAAAAGGCTCCTATAGCAACCCCTTTTATTTGCTTAAAGTATTCACCCTCATAAAAGATAAAATTATTTTCTAATACAATAGTCATGAATTCTAATGTAGTTAATCCGCAGAATTCACTAATCTTCCATGCAGGAATAAGTTATTCCTGCACGGAAGCGACCATGTATGTTCAGCATGGCAGCGTGCCATGGATATGTATGAAGGTGCACTGCCGTGCCCTAGTACATACATGGGTATGTGTATGAGCGCAGGGGGGGTGTCTGAGAGCAAAGCTCTCACAATATACATGCCCCCTGCATGGAAGGCTACAGCAGCAAGAGTTTGTATCTGCGGACACTACTCTTAGTGTCCAAGGATACAAAAACATAAATGTATGCACATTAAAGCACATTATTAAAAAAAATGCTGCTGGCTGCTCACTGATGTTAGAGAGCAGCTTTATTCTTGTAAACTACATTTGCAATGAACTTTAACCAGTGTCTGAAATGCTGTGTTCATTCTCTCGTGTAGCTGCTGAATTGAAACCAAAATCGATTCTGCCAAGGAATGCCCCCCCCCCCCTTTTCATTGGAGCGGTAGTATTAAGGGAGCTACAATATCTGTCACGAACTGTCATTTTCCTTGTTTTTCAATTACCACACTGATCACTGGGACAGACAAGCAGGCGTCCTTGCTGATACTGTGAAGTATGTGGTGGGGAAGAATAACTCATTGAGAGTGCAGATGGGTCACACACACATAAGGCCTGATGTCCTAAATAGCAAAACAGCGTTACAAATGAAACATATTCACAAAAATCTGTCACTGTCTCTTATACAGAAAGAGCTCATTAAAATCTGTTATAACTAAAAAACACATGCGACTATAATTGCTGTTGCATTAATCTAGCAGGATTGTGTTGCTTTAATCTGAATTTTTCTGCATCTCTATCTACAGCCATTTTAGAAATGTACTGCTATGTTTAACAGAAAGCAATACATAGTGAGACTGCACCATACCTCTCAACCCTTAAGTGCAAGAACTCTGGATAAAATCAAAAATAATGGTTGGAACAGAGGCCCAAAATCAGGGATAGATTTTAAATATTGCTTTTATAAACAGAACATTGGTAGGATAGCAGGTTTCGCATTTGCATGTATTTTCCAAAGAATATGAAGTCTGAAATTCAAATTTAAGTCATATATATATATATATATATATATATATATATATATATATATATATATATATATATATATCTCAGAGATAGAACCCACATGGTCAGAATCGCAGGTGCCATGTCCGAATCCAAACCAGTTACAAGTGGCGTCCCACAGGGCTCAGTTCTGGGACCTCTCTTGTTCAGTATATACTTCTCTGAGGTTCAGGCTAACACGGGGGGATTATGGCTGACAAAGCTCGCAGATGACTGCAAACTGGAGGCCATAATCAAATCTCCAGCTGACACAAGCATCCTCCAAAAGGGACTCAAAGACATGGATGCTTGGTGCCAGAGCCATGGCCTCAAGCTAAATGCAAAAAAGTGCATAGTCATCCCCTTTGGGAAAAACAAGGTGCCCACAAATTACCACATAGGTGGTAATCCATTAAGTACGGAAGAAATAATTAGAGATTTGGGGACCAACGTAGATAGTAATCTCTCCTTTGATAATCACGTTGCCAAAGTGGTTAGAAAGACCTTCTATATAGCCCACCTTATCATGAAAGGGTTCGCATCTAGATCAAGAGAGGTCATTGTGCCCCTCTACTCGTCACTCATCAGGCCCATAATTGAATACAATGCCCCTTTTGGGATGTACCTCACTCAACACCTGCAGCAACTGGAGAGACCCCAAAAGTACCTCACCAAGAGGATCATGGGCTACAAACAGATGTCCTATGCAGCTCGACTAAAGAAACTCCAGCTCTACGCAGTTGCTTACCGCGTACTCAGAGGCAATCTATGACTGACATACAAAGCCATGTCAAACCCAGAATTAATGGACATGCTCCACCTCAAAAAATCCAAGCCCCTTAGAGCTACACGCTCCAGGGACCTAAACCTCAGCACAAAAATAAATAGGACATGCTGGAGGGACAGATTCATTTCCCAGAGGCTCCCCTCACTCTGGAATAGAATGCCAATTCATGTTAGACATAGCCCCTCGCTGACCCTCTCCAAGCGAAATCTGGACGCGTGGATGGGAAATCGCAAATTCACCCCTGGGATCTCTTCTGTGTCCCTGCTAGACAGAGGCACAGTAAACTAATCTTAAAAGGGTACCTTCTGTGACCTACTTTACAGAGGCACAGTAGGCTAATCTAATAGGGAGGTGGAAGCCAAATACACTCTGGCTAGGCTTATAAATGCCATAGGGCAGATAGCCTAGTATCTACCTATGAACCTATGAACCTATGTTTAGTAACTTCATTTCTCAATGACTTGTCAGACAGCTCCAAATTTTATGAGAAGCAAACAAAAATTATGAGACATTCTGCAAAAAAATCAGGACAGTTTAGATGTATGGGTTGCAATGATCGCACAGCTGTTAGCCCAGAAGCAGTACTGAAATAACTCTGAGAAATGTGAACATTAGGAGAAAATGTTAACATGTACTCAGGGTACATTTCGCAGAAGTTCTCCATTTCTGTGTCACGGCAAGCTTTCTGTTTCCCCAAGGACTGCTGTCTCCTATGCTTATATAGCATTAGGAAATAAAGCTAAACCGTTAAAAGCTGATCCCGTTTTATAGTGTCTGTTTCAAATTAAGCAGGATCTGTGGAATGGTAAAATGTTTTTCCCAATTTTTTTTTATTCCTTCTGATGTATTTTGGGTGCATATATATAGCAGCTTGTACCCTAGAAGAGTGCAGTTGAGATGTATACTGCTGCCTCATTAACGTCACATTTAACTTGTATCCTTTGATTGTCAGTTGTATGAGTGGGTACTGTGCTTTAGCTGTTTATCTTCTGTAAGATTTATAACTTCGGCCACATTTCTGTTGTATCCCAAATTCCCTGACAAATCTGAAGAAATACACTACAGAACTTGAATCTCCAGTGCGAATCAGCACTTTTCAAGGATGCAATTTAAATGTGACCAAACTTATACATTTTACTGAAGATAAACAGCTACAGCACAGTAGCCACTCAGACAACTGCCAAGCAAATCCTTTCTAATACCATTAAGCATTTCAAGGGACTCCAACCGCTCATAACATCTGTTGCCCTGATAATGAAAAAGTACTGTAAGAGCAATATTTAAAATCTGTCCCTATTTGTTCCCCCACCATCAAAATTTTCCCCAGATTGTGTGCAACTCAAAGCCAATGCAAACCCTGTCATGTCTGTAACTTTTACACAGCCCCCTACAGATAATGGTGCAGAAAGAATGCCCATAACCCTAGTAAAATAATTACAACACATGTTTTTGTATTGTATTCCTCCTCTACAAAAAAGTGTAGCAACAAACTAACCAGCCCTTACAGAGCTTGAACCCAGAGACCCCATACACCATAGTCAAAGTACTTAACCACTAAGCCATTTTTAATGCCAAATTCTTTGATGTTTTTCCAAACATATCATGGACTCTGATTACTTAACATTGACGATAAAAAAAATGCCAGTCCTTAATTTTGATCCCAGGAGTACATACACCATTGTCAAAGCACTTAACCACTAAGCCATAGAATAGCAGAATGTTTTACCTACCATATCATGGAGTCTGGTAATTTAAATTAATGGAAAAAATGTCAGCCCCAGCTCTAGGACTCCATACAACATAGTCAAAGCACCTAACCACCAAGCCATGTGAGACATAGAATGGTATGATGTTTACCTAACATATCATGCGGTCTGGTTATTTAAATTAATGGAAATTGTTGTACAGCAAAAGGGTGCATGTCAGCAGAACTGTCTGAAGGATCTGTGGCTGGGAAATGACATGTTATGTCATTATTCACTGACATAAATCCTGGGATCATAACAGTGATTTCACAGACAAATACAAATAAACTGTGGAACTGAACCAGTGTATGGGCCATACACCTGGACATGCGGCAAACAGCCTGGCAGTGGAGAGGTATGCTCAGAGCCCTTTAGTGTAATGAATCTGGAACAAGCCAGACCAAGTGGGTGGACAAAGGCATGACAATACAGAGATATCCGAATAATGAGAGTAGATAAGTTGAGGAAGTTGTACAAATACTGTTACTGCTAACATATTTGGAGACAAATATCATGTCTGGAACTCATGTTCTCTGTATAATGTAGTGACCCCAATCCTCACATCATCCCACTCATGTGTCAGGAATACACAACAGTGATGGTGACCACATGTAAGGTATTGGCCAGGAAGGGTACCATTCCCCACTCAGGAATAATAGAAACACGCACTAAGCTAGGCCCCAACACCTACATCACTAGTAGCATTGCAGACTGGCCCACAGATAGAACCCACAGTGTGGAAGTAGCTGACTCCAAGTCAGACTGGTGACCAGTCATGAGTGGACTCTCATAAGGTTCAGTCCATGGTTCTCTCCTGTTTTGTATCTACTACTCTGAAGTCCAGGCCAACATGAAGGGACTGTGGCTGACAAAGTTTGCAGATGATTGCAAGTTTAGGACTATAATTAATTCCCCAAGTGATGTTGACATCCTATAGAAATGCCTCAATGAGACCACGACTGGTGTCAGAACCATGGTCTTAAGCTCAATGCCAAATAATGTGTCATCATCCCCCTTGGTAAAAACCCAGTCACCTTGAATTACCACATTGATGGTAGTCCTCTGAGCACAGAAGGTGTTATAACAGATCTGGGAGCACAGGTAAACAGCAACCTCTCTTTTGACCACCACATTATCACTGTGGTCAGACAGTCCTTCTATGTGGCAAATCTCATTACTAAGGGTTTTGCATCCAGGAAGTAAGAGGTCATTGTCTCCCTCTACTCTCCCCTCATTAGACCAATCATCGAATATAATGCTCCATTTGGCATGTACCTCACTAGACACCTGCAACAACTGGAGAGGGTGTAAAAGTACCTTACAAAGAGGACCATAGCCCTAAGCACTTGTCCCATATGGACAGACTCAAACAAATCCAGCGAGTCTCTGTCTCATATTGCCTACTTAGACGCAATCACAGCATGACTTACAAAGCCGTGTGTGACCCAGCACTGTTAAAAATCCTACATCTAAAGAAATCCCAATTCCTCCACACTACACATTCCAGAGACCTCACCCTCATTACCACAATCAACAGAACATGCAGTAGGGACAGGTTTATAACACAGAGACTGTTGATGCTATGGAATACACTTCCCATGCATGTCAAGCAGACCACCTCACTGGCCCTCCTCAAAAGAAATCTAAATGAGTGGATTGGAAATAGGAGATCCACCCTGGGGATCACTCCAGTGGCTCTACTCAACAGAGACACTAGGACTAAGGTTGGGTGGCATGATGCCAGGGTAATCCTATGGGCTAGGCTTGTAAAGGCCCCAGGCCCATTTAGCATAGTACACACCTATGCCTCTCTCTCTCTCTCTCTCTCTATATATATATATATATATATATATATATATATATATATATGTCTTTTGGCTTTTCCCAGTTAGGGGTCGCCACAGCGGAACTCCTGTCTGCTAATGATTGGCAGTGGATTTTTACGGTGCCGAGTTGCCAGCCTGACACCCAACCTTCAAAGAAGGCACACCCATTCACGCACACACCAACCTGTATGTCTTTAAACATCACTCGACCACGGGGAGGACATGCAGACTCCACACAGAAGGTGTTCCAGCCTACATATATATATATATATATATATATATATATATATATATATATATATATAGATAGATAGATAGATAGATACATATATATATATATATATAAATGGGATCCTGTCACTACAACGTATTTACATTTCAACGAAATGTAAATTTGTGAGTGCACTTCCGTGAAAGTGCATTTTGTTGAAAATGCACTTTCATGGGAAGATTAAAATCAGAAAAAGAAAAAAACATAAGTAGTTATAAAAACATGCAGTTTGCATGTCATCTTAGTTGTACATCAACGTTTAGTGTTGATGTACAACTAAGCAAACTAGTGCTGAGATCGTGGTACAGTGGGGATAAGGGAATATTCCCTTTTTCCCACTGTAGTGCGATCTCGGAGTGAGAATATTAAAGTGGGGGGGTGTGGGAAGATTGGGAAAAGATTTTTTTTTTGTATGTTTGTTGTTTCTGTTAGGGATCCAGTGAGTATACTTCAGCGAAAGTGCACTTTCGTTGAAGTGCATTTTCGCTGAAATGGGGATCTACTTTTCTTTTTCAAACAAGTGTATTTTCAATTAAGAAAAGTAGATATATATCTATATATATATATATATATATATATATATATATATATATATATATATATATATATATATATATATATATATATATATATATATATATATATATATATATATATATATATATATATATATATATATATATATATACACATACACACACACACACACACGTGTATGTATATATATATATATATATATATATATATATATATATATATATATATATATATATATATATATATATATATATATATACCACCCCCAGCCCACATTAAGGAAACCACAGTAAAGAACATCTCCAAAGCCAACTTCATGCTATGCAAGAGTGAAGTGGCTAACTTCATGACACCCATGCAGACGGTAAATAGAAGTACGATTGCTAATATTACACCAATGCACTGTATGAACACATACACAAGTGCATGCATCATGCCATCCCAAATAGAACCAAGATGCACTCCTCCAAATAAAGGAAGCCAATCTGGTGGTCCCCTGCCATTAAGGAACTGTACAACAGTCCTCAGTAAGAAGCAGAGATCCTTTATAAAATCCACCAAAGCTGGGTACAAAAACAAGACTGCAACTGATTCTAAAGGCATTCACAAAGCATTCTATAACTATGTCAAGGATGTCATTGGCAGCACTCAGATCTGCCCTGAATTACAGCACAATGGCAGTAAATATATGGAACCAACTGATAGTGCCAACATCCTGGCAGATAGGTCAGTGCTAACTTTACACCCCCCTCTCACCCACTAAAAGGGCACATCTCAATGCCGGATGAATGTAAAGTCCCTCTAATCATGGACACACAGGTAAAAAACATATCCTCCAAAGCCAAGAATCCAGCATCCGTGGGACTTGACAACATCTCAGGCTGTGTTCAGCAGAAACCACAGAACTAACTGGCACCCCCCTAAGTACCATGTTCAATCATAGTCTCACTGCAGGCATTATGCCAACTGAATGGCACATAGCAATGGTTATCCCACACCACAAGGAGGGAGCCACAACAGGCGCTGCGAACCACTGCCCCATCAGCCTGAGAAGCCTGATCTGCAAGGCCATGGAGTGTATCAGCATGGAATTAATAAACAATGACATAAGTAACCTCCAAACTGTTGAGCTCACCCAGTTTGGGTTTGTGAAAGGTACATCACGTCTCCTACAATTGATTGGCTTCTTTGAAGCAGTAAGCAGAGCCAAGGACAAGGCCAAGGTGGTTCACACAGTCTACCTAGACCATACTAAGGCCTTCAACAGCATCCCCCACTCTGGAATTACAGATAAACTCACTAAACTAGGCATACATACCAATGTCACGAGATGGGTTGCCACCTGGCTTACAGACAGAATCCACACTGTGAAAGTAGCATACTCCAAATTTGACTCCACACCAGTGACAAGTGGAGTACAACATGGTGCAGTCCTAGGTCCTCTCCTGTTTGGCATAAAATTCTCTGAAGTTCAGGCTAACAAGAGGGTCTATGGCTTACAACGTTAGCAGATGACTGCAGACTGGGAGCCATTATTGAATCCTGTAAAGATGTGGACATTCTACAAAATGGCCTCACTGACACAGATTGTCTATATCAGAACAAAGAAGTATTAAACCTTCGAATGTTCTGATATCAAACACTATTCAGCGAATGCTAAGAATAGCAAAGCTGCAGAACAGCAAATTCTTTCCACAGGAAAGAATTTGGTTGGCCATTTTTGTGGATTCGCTATTCTTAGCGCTGTGGTGGAAAGTTATGGGTTGGGTTCAAGTAAGTGTGTGATTGTTTGTACATTAGGGTTAGGGGCGGTTTAAGTGAGTTAGGGTTAGGGCGCGGGTTAGGTGAGTGCGCGATAGTGACGGACCTTAGGGTTAGGGTTTGGGTTAAGGTAAGTAGGTAGATAGTGTATGTTTAGTTTAGTGTAGCATTAGATGTAGAAATTTAAGTGTATGTGTGTGGTTGCTGTTTGTTTGATGTGCTTGTGTTGTGTGTATGTGTTTCGGAGCTGCAAATTTTTTCCATGGGAAAAAATTCACTGTTCTGAATGTTTGATATTTTCATGTTTAGATATTTTGGGGCCGATGGAATGGCATTCACTATTTTCATCTTTCGATAATGTGATATAAACGCGACACAGATGCCTGGTGTCAAAGCCATGGCCTCAAACTTAACACAAAGGAATGCATTTCCATCCCCTTTAGGTAAAACTCTGTGCCCATGAACTACCACATAGCTGCTAGTACACTTAACTCTGAAAGTGTGATAAGAGACTTAGGGACACAAGTGAATAGTAGTCTCTCCTTTGATAACCACATTGCCACAGTACTCGGGGAAATCCTATGTGGCACTTCACATCACAATAGGTGTGTCATCCAGAGCAAAGGAGAGCATTGTCCCCTCTACTCATCCCACATTAGACCTATGATACAGTACAATGGCCTGTTTGGTATGTACCTCACAAGACATCTACAACAACTGAAAAGTCCACAGACTTACCTCACAAAGAGGATCACCGGCCTCAAACAGATACCCTATGCAAACTGTCTCAAAATACACCATTTTTAAGACATTGTATATCACCTACTCAGAGCCAATCTCTGCATAACATACACAGCCATGTCAAACCCAGAGCTGATGGACATGCTACACGTAAAGAAATCTCAGTCCCTCTAAAACACATGCTTCAGGGAGCTAAACCTTATCGCCAGAATAGAAAGAAGATTTTGGAGGGATAGCTTACTGTCCACAGCACTTCCCATACTCTGGAACAAACTACCCATGTATGTGAAACACAGCTCCTCATCAGCCCTCTTTAAGATAAATAGTGACATTTGGATGGTAAATAGGAAACCCACCCTGTGATTCACCTCTGTGTGTCTGCTCAAGAGGGGCACCGGACATTATTTGTCTTGTGTGTCGAAAGCCAGGGAATCTTGTTGGCTAGGCTTATATAGGCCCCAAGGCCAATAGCCTAGTATCTCCCTACGAACCTATGCAACAATATATATATATATATATATATATATATATATATATATATATATATATATATATATATATATATATATATATAGATATATATCATATATATATATATGTATATATATATATATATATATATATATATATATATATATATATATATATATATATATATATATATATATATATATATATATATAAATAAACAATTAAAACTTTGTAACTAATAAAATTACGAATGGAGAAAAAACAGCTGAGGCCGAACTGTTGTCTAGCGCTTTCATTCCTTTATTGTTGCTAGGAACTTCATCAGAACTGAAAAAAGTACATAGCCATGCTCTATAAATATGCTGTATACAGGAATACCTAATTTGCATATGATGTGATTAGTGGCCAATGGCCAAAGATTTCTTTTCACAATACAAAAGAAGAATTCAAACCAATGATTATGTCCTCATGTTAATACAAGGGCCAATGAAAATGTTTTCAATTCTTACCAATAGTCATTGTGATGTGTGTGTTATAACAACTTTTGAAACTAGCTAAGAGTGAGTTGAACAAATACTTAATACCATTGGTTTTTTTACGATGTTATTGTGTTTACTTTTAACTGATAGTTATATTTCCAATTAAACTAGAAGCTGGAAAATCATAGGACTGACCCTGTAATAGTAGTGGAACCATTGCTTATGTTCTATCACTGTTTAAGAACTAGTGTAGTCAAAACAAACAGTCAGTACATGTTAATTTGCCCATCTTAAAGCACATTTAATGTTCAGAGAGTCATTAAGTCCTGGATGAGTGTCAGAGTTTAAAAGTAACTGCCACCTCAGTTCTTTTAACTCTAACAGAGTTTCACAGTCTCCAAAACCTGCCCAACTTGTTCCAGAACTATGAATTTAAACCCGTTGAAGTTTGTGCATACTGCGCTGTGCTTACCTAGCGCATTACTGTTCTCTTTTCGCTTTTAGTCTGATGGCAGATAAATGTTCCTTCACTCTATCAGATAATTTTCTGATAGTTTTTCCCACGTAAAATGCTGGGCAGGAGTTACATGCAGCAGCATACACTAGAACATGGCATGACAGTCAAAGTGGTTGTGAAATTTGACTGTTAGATCACAGTGCACGAAAGTGAAGCTGCTGCCAGTCCACACGTGTTTGCAAACTACGCAATGATTACAAGTGAACATACCTTTGGGACCTCTGTTTGGTACAGGCTGAGGATAAAAGAGTTTAAGGTTTATTTTTCAAAAGACATTTTGAGCGTGATGGTCCGTTTATAAGAGAAAGTGGGATTTTGTCCCAGAACTTTCTTGAGGTCTGCATTTGCTCGTATGATGTTCCAGTTTTTTTGCAAGACTTCTCTTATGTTTCTCATGTCTCTACTGATGGGGAGCGGGTAACTGCAGTTCCTATCCGTGGAATTATTTGTGTAATCATTGCGTTTAGGGATGAAACCATGCAGTAAGATTGGTTTATGCCATGTGTGTCTTCTTTCTGCTACTTCTGTAAAAACTTCACTTATTAGTTTTTCAGGGTAGTATCTCTTCTCGAACACGTGGGATAAGAATTTACATTCTTGTAAAAAGGTACGGTCATCAGATATAATTCTTGAAAGTCTTATGAACTGCCCTTTTAACACGTTCCGTTTCATAAATATATATATATATATATATATATATATATATATATATATATATATATATATATATATGTAGTCATATAACTTGCAGTGCAGACATCATACATATCAACCTCTTAGTGCAAGGCTAATGAACAAAGGCTGTACAAAGGGTGGGAAATGGGCCACATATACGGACAGAATCAGAATATTTCTGTCATAACTGAACAGTTGCACAGCAACAGGGACAGTATCAGCAGAACTGTTGGAATGATATGGGGATGGGAATTGACATGCATGTCAGTCTTCACTGACTTCCATCCTTGCATCATAACAGTGCTACCCAGAGAAATGCAAAGAAACTGTGGAACAGTTACAACGTATGGGCCAAACACCTGGACAGTCTTCAAACAACCTGGCAGTGGAGAGGTATGCTCACAACCCTGTAGTGCAATGAATCTGGAACAAGCTAGACAAAGTGGGGGGACACAGGCATGACACTAGAGACATATCCAAATGATGTGAGTAGTTAAGCTGAGAAGGTTATTGTAGTAACACTGTTCCTGCTAAGATATATTGACAGAAATATCACTGTAACACATTTTAGAGTGAACGTCTGGAAGCCAAAAGAAAGCACCACCTTAACAGATACAAGCATACATAATCTGAAGGTTATGCTACTGTGCTGTGGAGATTCTATCCATAACTAGTGAAGGTCTTGTGGTTGTCTTCACTGCCTGCTGCAGTCATGTTTTCAGTTACCTTTACAGGTGTTGATGAGAGCTCTCACCCTTTGGTTGAGGCGGATCAGGGAGTATTCCCAGATTTGGGACCTCACCTTGTTCCGCATGAAGTTCCTCCTACTGTTGTAGGGTTAGTTTATGGCAGGGGACCACCAGATTGGCTTCCTCTTTTCTGAGGAGAGCATCTTGGTTGTATTGCATATGGTGAGACCTATGCATTTGCGTGTGTGTTTTACAGTGCATTAGTGTAGGATTTTGCGGTCATGCAACCAGTCTCCACCTGCATGGGTGCCATGCAGTTAGCCACCTCTGTTTGTATGTGCCCAACATTAGCTTTGGAGAGGATTTCATGGTGGTTACCTTTGTGGGGTGTTGGGAGGGATGTTGATTTCCAATGTGATTAGTTTGTTTTAGTAACTAACCAGGGAGGGGTTGACTATTGGTGTAGAGCAACATTCGCCCATGTTAGTAATGACTAGGTCAAGGATGGGGATACCTCTAGTGGGTGCAAGAACAAGCATGTCCAGGGCATTGGAATTAATGAATCCCAGAAAGCACTGGGGAAGTGTATTGGTACATGAGTATTTTTTCCAGTTAATGGTGGGGTAGTTGATTTTGGCCAGTATGAGAGTATTAGGTTGGAACCTAATATTCACCAGGGTCCTTAGGAATGGGGAGTGTGAGTCTTGGGCCATGTTTGTGGACCTACAGCAGGCTAGGACCTGTATTGCTGTCTTAGCCAATGTTAGCTGCACCTGATGTATCTCAGATGCATTATGTTGCCCTAACAGTCTGGAGGTATGAGCATCCATTATAAATATTGAACCACTACTACCCTTGCAGCTGCAGTCCAACTTCGGGGCCACACAGGTGTGGAATGAGTGATAGCCTGATAGTGCAGGTGTGCTTCCTGCCGCCTTGAACCAGTTCCCTGTTACAGCACAAATGTTGATGTTCTCCAGTTTAAGGATTGCATTGAGTGAGTGCATTTTTGCATGTAGACCTCTAGTGTTGAGCAGCATGATCCTCAGATTTCATTTGTTTGTAGCTGTTACAGTGGTTATGTGGTCTTTGGAACACTGCCTAAAAAAGCCACTATAGGGGTAGCAAGAAACTTGGCCAGTATCTGGAAGCCCAGGGGTGACAGATGCAGGACATCTGTGGCAAAGGATCACGGTCTGTCAAACATGTCATCCCAGGTGCACAGATAGTGGAACTCCTTAATATGATACCAGAGATGTAGCCAATTGTTGGGAACAATTGTTTTCAGCTTGTACTGTGGTATCATTCTGGGTGATGGTAGGATGCTGGTCAGGGCTAGGGTCATAACTGTCTGGGCTACTTAGTCGGTGGGCTCCTCCATGTCTATTTCCATATAGTTCAGGGAGGTATGTCTCAGGACATTCACACCCACATGTACAATGACAGAGTAATATGTGTACCTGTTGATGGGGGACCTCAGTGTGTGTGTCATGTGGTGGATCCTGGTACCAACAGCCAGCTGACTGCCACTTTCTCCTTTTTCAACCTAGTGAGTGGGACTTCACTGTTCCTCACTATCAAGTCAACTATGCCTATTGTTTTGGCAATGCTGTTTTGTCTTAGGTGCTTTGGTTGAGTGGCACACTGTTTAGGAGACATATGTGTCTTGTGATTCATGTTGTGTGGCGGTGGTGAAGTGCATGTCTGCCTTGGAGGTCTCAGCTGTTTGTGCAGCTTTTCATTGAGAACCTCCGCAAAGGTGGGTGTGTGGTTTGTGTTTTTATATGAAGGCAATGCTGGTGTGTGTTCTGGAGGGCTATGTGTTCCATGTAGTGAGGTGCAAGTATTGACCACCTCCTCTTGACCAAATATTCTGGTCTTGGCTGGGGAGCGTGTGGCTTCCAATTTGGATGTATAGGTGCATCTCTTGCATGTCTGAGTGTAGAGAGGTAAGAGGTGAGGGTTGTCAGTGGACATGAGGCAGTTGCAACATTGCCTCAAGATGACCAGGTTCAGCAGGTAAATAGGTGAAAGCACAGGGAACTGACCTGTAGACATGCCTGGAGGGGTGGACATTAATAATAATTACTGGAGCTGTTTCCTCATAGAATGCTTAGTGCTATTAGCACATCTGTGTGGTAAAATACTTGCTACAAGACATCTGGTAAAGTGCTAAAGTAATATGCTATTGAAAGTGTAGGAGAGGAGAGAACTAGCATATCTAAGTGTCACATTGAAGATCAGACTTGGGCAACACTCAGAAGCTAACATACAATCCTGGATACAGCAATTCTATATCTGGCCTAGACTAGTTATAGGAAAGGTAACTAATTAGTATTATTTTAATAGCCAAATGTCTGGTATACTATATGTGTCTCCATGTAGTGTGGCTGGTCTACAATGGATGTGTGAGGGCATATTAGATGTCCACCCACCCATGTATACACGTGTCCCCATACAGTATACTCACACCCCTTGCTACTGTAATGACAGCACATATAGGCATGAACAGGAAATAATATACACCTGGCCTGCGACAAAATATACAGACCTTGACCCTGTATACAATAGTCAAAGCATATAACCACTAAGCCATCTGAGCTGTACTATTTTATGATGTTCTCAACCTTAGCATGCAGTGCAGTCAGCTGTCAAATCAGTACTGATGTAGTTGTCAAGAACTTGCAGCATGTCAGTGCCAAGAGCACCTTCGTACAATTCTGGACCATGCCAGATGAAGTTGGAGGACCAGTCTATGAACATACAAACACATTGGTAATGATACAAAGGGACCCATGCCACTGACATCTGCTGCCCCCCTACACAGTACAGCTAATAAGTACACAGTGCACTGCTACAAAATCAGGATATGCCCTATACAATGGCCAGACATACACTAACCTCTTAGCAATATAACTGAAATGACTGCGAATACTAGAACAGACAACAGCCATCAATACACACACATCTATTGGACATATATTGGAAAAGCAAGCATGTACTATTTATAAAAACAGGTAGTAATCTAAAAGAGAATACTAGAAAAAAAAATAAAAAAAAAAAAAATAAATAGAAGGGAAAACAGGAACATCTAGGATGTAGATATCAGTTCAACCAATGTAAATGTAAGAAATACCACAAAGGTTACATAAATTAACAACATTACTGTTCCATGTAAAAAGGGAATTGTAATTCACAATTGTAATATTATAGTATATATATATGCCATGCAGCGCAATGCTATAGCTACCCTATAGACAGAGGAGAGAGGAAATTTAAGACTAAAATTTAGAGAAAAAATATAGAGAGAACCAAGAGGAGACCTAATAATATAAGATAATAACATAATATTGAAAGGAGTCATTTTCATATTCCTATTTGCAATTATTGATGTGATAAAAAAATGGGTGAAGTAATTGGTGGTGCATAAGGCAAAGGGGTAGAAAAAATAATGCAAATGGCAAAAACAAAAAACACACCTCCAGGAATTACTTGATATATTAGCTAAAAGAGCCTTATAGCTTCTGTAGTATGAAGTTTTGTATGAATGTGGTCTTTGTTCTTACATTTTTTTATATATGTTTTATTTATTTTATATATTGTTGTGTTATATTTGTGTTGTGTTAGCTGTAGCATGTATGTGGTGCATGCTAATGTGGACACTGTTTACTTCTTAAGGTTTACTACTTTAGCTACTTTACTTTTTTTACTTTACAAGCTTTCACTTTAAAAGCTATAGTTAATTTAGTTAAAACATAAACAAACATATAACATATAGAGAAAAAACATATTATATTATAGAAGATATATATTATATGAATAGAATTACATATTATATTTTATATATTTTTTATATTTTTACATTTTTTTATTTTAAATATAATTAATTAATTTATAATTTAGTTAATTTATCTTTTATTTTTTAATTTTTAAAATTCTGACAATTTTTAATTTATTAGTAAACATGATTAATTAAGTAATGAAAAATTAAAATGGTTAGTTTGGACTTGAATAAACTGTGAAATTTCATAAGGAATGAAAATTGAAGATATCCTAATATGTAATTAAGCTCTTGTGTTTTGGTATTTGTTGCCTGAATTTTTTTGAAATTGTTTCTTGTGTTGACTGAATTTCCTTGAATTAGCATTGGTGTAATTAAGGGACTTAGCTGAAAAATGTTTTAATGTGTTTTGCTGTTAAGTATTACAACATTACAACACTTAACTGCCTGAAATACATGAAGCAATTGACACTTAATTACGTATGCTCTTAAACAGCCTCCACTTACATTCCTCAGTTAAACCTCTAGGGGATACAGTATCAGATGATACCATGTAAATTGAGTCTTTAATAACAATGGTTCTAAGTGTTTGATGACACCGGGAAACAGACCTTTCCCAAAAAAGTACATTGTAACCCATTACAGTCCCCATGGTGAAATGTATGACAAGTAACAGCTATAGAATGCTTGTCCGTGTAATAACCAATATCTCTCACATGTCCTAACAGACTGCTTTTATGCCATGTTCTACTATTCCGCAGACCCACCTCTTGATTGTACATGGTTCTACATGCTGTCCAGCCTTTGCACTCATATGTATGGCCCCTACCGCCCTTAATGTGTCTTATTCCACAACATCACTGGGATGATAGCGGGAATGTCAGCACTGCATACTGACAGAACATACCTATCAACATTCTACTGTATGACAACTGGACAAAGCCTGTCATATAAGTAGAGGTCAGAGGTCCAAACACAGGACCATATTTGATATATTGCTGTTATACGCTGAGAAAGTTGCTGGTGTTACAGGGCTGGTTGCAACATCTCTATTCTGAGGGATATGAAGTCAGAAACACATATGGATGTTGCCATTTACTGGCAGCAATGACCGGAGTATACCACTGATTTGCCCAGGAAAACACCTGTCTGGGTAACACACAAAACATAACAGGAAAACCAATGGCCATTATGTGGCTAGACTTACAGTTCAGAGCTATACAGACACATAACTTTGTCAGACTGACATCCATGCAGAAGGAGCATGTACACACAAAGCCTGTAAAACTAGCACTGTTCACACCATATAACAGCAATACTCACATTTGGTCCCTAAGTCTGTAACCTTCTCCACCATTTAGTTGGCCTGTCTCCACAAGTCTTGTTGTAAGAGTTATTCCCACCTGCTGTTTGTAACACTCAGTAGCCGTAGACCTTCATGATGTGTTCCTCACAGCCAAGGCAAAGGGACAATGCCCACATTAAGTACTCAATTGTAGGAGTGTGTTGCCATGACATTGGCTATTGGAAGAACTACCCGGCTGCCCCACACGCAATTAGCAAGTAGGTAGCACCAATTGGTGCACAGGCCATCACTTGGTCAAGAGCATTACCTACAAAGGGCATGCACATACCTATTCCAAACATATGTCTACCAGTACTCCACACTGAGAAACAGAAAGACTTGGAGCAACCTGCTGATACAACCCAGTGTAGTGTGAAATAATAAACAGGTATGTGAAGCAAGTCAGCATATAAGTGAATGTAGTATGTGTTTTCTAATAATGGGAAATAGGATTTTGACAGATTTCTGTCTGAGTGAGACTTGCTGTAGTGATGACATGCTAAACAGCACCTATGGCCATAGCATCTATATCTCTCTGCTGTGACATGGAACACAGCTCAGGGCCATAACTTACCCTGGGAAAGGACAGCTCACACATGACAAACACTGGAGTCTTTGTCAAACACTACTGACTGTGTCACTGCTAGGCCAGCTACAGGGATATTGTACATATCCATATGCTACCTGTGAATATGAGTATGATACACATGTTTGTCATGTACATCTGTGAGAACTATATAGTGTGTATACACCTTCCATAGCCAGAGAACTGCCAGATTCCACACATGTGGATGGACAGGGGTGCTCATAGGTGGACTGCTGACCATTATGGCCCTGCTGCAAGTGCCACAGCAGGTGTCATCAGACACATGCTTTGGACTGTGATGGAGGCACAGGTGTGTGTCATATCTAACACTGGACATATTCTCAGGGTCACAAATACAATTCTTCATGATATGTGGGCAATATAATTGATCATGGAGATGCCCACCATTATTATTGCTGAGGTCAGAGATAGACGGTTGGGTGAGATGGTGGCAATCTTCGACTGTGGGATGTCTGTGCCACAGCATGTGGTGGGAGTTAGGCATCAGCCATGTGGACGTAGGACAATACATGTGCTGGGAATTACAATGGTGTAAAACTGTAAATCATGGACACATTTGTCACTGAAACACACAGTCAGAATACTGATCTCACACACACAAACATACACACTTGGCACAACTGAGATTAAAAACACTACCTACCTAAGTCTTGCTATTCAAGTGCTCTGCATGTATTGCACAAGCCATGGAGAAAGTAGGGTGAAGTGTGCTCCACAGTCCCTGTAAGGTGAATGACATCCACTGGCCTTGCATAGTATGGCAATGAATGATGTCCTGGGTGAGAATGGCCAGGAAATACTATCAGCTACAGAAATATACACAATGACCAACACAGATATAGCCATACACACATTTTCCACACCTGCGGTTAGCAGCCCTGCCTATCTCATCATTCAATCCATACTGTTACAGAGTTTTGGCACCCAGCATATGCATTATTGGGCTGAAGAGTGTCATCACTTACATGTATGGCCGATGGTAACAGCAGTCCTCATACAGTGGACCTTGGGACATGTACTGGGGGTACCATGGTGTAAACATATTACACCCAGCACCCCACCCACATTGCATACAGTATTCACTCATACCCATGATAATGCTATGACAAACCCAAAATCACACATTTACCAGGAATGAAATTCAAACCTTTGCCTGCCTATGTAATTATTGCTATTACACTGATATGCATTTATCACATGTGCCACAGAGCTAGTAGGGTGAAGATTGTCCCATGGCTCTCCTAAGGTGAGCAACATCACCATCCCTTGTAATGTTTGGCACTGTGCAGTGTATTTGTAGAATGAGGCCTCAGAATGCTGTCTCCTACCGATATGCACACTCACACATACTTGCAAACACATGCACGCACACACACACACACACACACACACACACACACACACACACACACACACACACACACACACACACACACACACACACACACACACACACACACACACACACACACACACACACACACACACACACACACATACTCACATATGCCAGGACTCAGAGGGTAATTACACCTGTCTAATCATTGGTAGAACAGTGTTATGCTGGCACTGCAAGCTCAAGGTAGACCATAGGGTGAAGGGTGTCACAAGGTATCTTTACAGTGCAGTACAGCAGCAGCCCTTTCTATGTATAGCACTGGGGGGTGTAGTGGGTGAGAAGGTCCTCAAAGTATTTTCAACTACAAGTTTACAAACCTACTAACACTGTTATGCTCAGTAATGCAGACAGACACATTTCTCAGTACTGAGGTTCATTGGTGCAGGTGTCCCTGGGTGTGTACCAGGCTAATGCCCATGTAGATATGAGAAGAGTAGGGCATGTGAGTACACTGGTATCATGGCACCTGACATTTGTCAGCATGCCATCTATCAACTACTGCCACTTGAGTGATCCCCAGGGTGACAGTTATATTCACCATCCACTCATCTGAGTTTCTCTTGAAGAGGGCCAGTGAGGTGCTTTGATTGACATGTATGCAACATATGCCACATAGCATGACCATTGTCTGGGTTAGGGACCTGTCCCCAAGCATGCTCTGTTGAATGTGGTAATGCGGTTGAGGTATCCATGGCATGTGGTGAATACAGATTTTGGTTTCCTAGCTGTGGCATTTGTAACAAAGCTGGGCTGACATGGCATTGCCAGTCAAGTAGGGATTGCCTGTAATTGCCAAGATGTGACCGAGAACGCCTGGCAATTTTGGGCCCTTTCCATATCAGAGAGTTGATTCAAGCCTAGGGTCATACATGTCAGGTATGCTTGCAGCCTACCCAGTTGTTAAAGGTGTCTACTGAGTTACCTGGCAAATGAGCCACTGGACCTGCTGATTGGCCTAATGAGTGGGGAGTAGAGGGAAAAATTGACCTCTTCATTCCTGAATGACACACCCTTAGTTATGCAATGTGCCGCATGGAAGGACTTTCTGTCCACAGTGGCAGTGTGGTGGTCAGAAGAGAGGTTGCTGTCAAGCTGAGTTCACAGACCTCCTATAAGGACATCTGCCTCCACTGGAGTACCACCAATGTGGTCATTTGTGGACAACACATTGATTCAGCAGAGGACTGGGACACATTTCTTGACATTGAGACTAAGGTCAGTGTTCTGACAACAGGTGGTGGTGTCAGTTTCAACTTTATGCAGGATGTTAAAATAATGTAGGGATGTAAAAAGATCCCCCAATTAGCAATTATCTGCAAACTTTATTAACCACAGTTCATTCCTGTTAGGCTGGATATCAGAGCCACAAACAGCACACAAGACTGGACACAGGGCAAGAACCTGTGGTACTCCACACATGACTGGCAGTCTGACACCACACATGACTGTTTGGCAGTCTGACATGTAGTCCACTGCTTTCACAATGTGAGATCCATCTGTGAGCCTGTTTGCAGACCATTTAGTGACATAGGGATTAATGAATAGATGAGTGTGTTTGCCTATGATTCCTGAGTGTGGAATTGTATCACAGGACTACAAGGGTCACATATCCTGTTTTGGACTCCATATTGTTCTATAGTAATATTGCATGGCAAATAGATTATAGGACTGAAGAGTGTCCACAGCTACCACAAAAGTGAGTCCTATACAGTGGACATTTGGTAGTTTGCTGGGTGGACCACACAAAAGTATAGCAAAACCCACCCCCCAGTGGATATGGATCACAATGTTAATAACACAACCACAGACAGACTTGCCAGGACCGAGCTTCAAACCCCTACCTAACTAGTTTACTACACTACAGTATTACATATTTCTCAGACGTGCCATGATGCTTACACAGTTGAGTGCTGTCCAAAGGTATCTTTAAAGGTGAGTGACATCAGCAGCAGTGATAAAGGAGGGGAAAGGGAAGTGTAATAAGTGCCAATGGGCTCAAAAGTATGTCTCTATAACTACAGACACTTTCACAAACACACTTTTACATTTGCCAGGACTGAGATTAAAACTTCTACCTAACTAGTTTACTGCACTATAGTATTAAGCATTTATTAGATGCGCTACTAAACTTACATATTTGAGTGCTGTCCAAAGGTATCTTTAACAGTGAATGACATCAGCAGCAGTGATAAAGGGGGGGGAAGTGTAGTAAATGCCAATGGGCTCAAAAATCATGTCTCTATAACTGCAGACATTCTCATACTTTTACAGTTGCCAGGACTGAGATTAGAACTCCTACCTAAATAGTTTACTACACTATAGCATTACACATTTGTCTGATGCACCACAAAGCTTACGTATTTGAGAGTTGTCCAGAGGTATCTTTAACAGTGAGTGACATCAGCAGCAGTGATAAAGGAGGGGAAAGGGAAGTGTAGTAAATGCCAATGGGCTCAAAATCATGTATTTATAACTACAGGCACTCTCATATTTGCCAGGACTTAGATGAGAACTCCTACATAATTAGTTTACTACACGATAGTATTACACATTTATCAGACGCGCCACAAAGCTTATATATTTGGGAGCTATCCAAAGGTATCTTTAACAGTGAGTGACATCAGCAGCGATAAAGGAGGGGAAAGGGAAGTGTAGTAAGTGCCAAGGGGCTCACAATCATGTCTCTATAACAACAGACAGTCTTACACAAACACACACACTTTTACATTTGCCAGGACTGAGATTAAAACTCTTTCCTAACTAGTTTACTGCACTAGAGTATTACACATTTATCAGATGCACCACAAAACTTACATATTTGAGAGCTCTCCAAAGGTATCCTTAATGGTGAGTGGCATCAGCAGCAGTGATAACAGAGGGCAATGTAAAAAGGAGTGAGTGGGAATGGCCCCAAAATTATTAACCTATCAACACACACACAAACACATCTTTCCATTTGACAGGACTGTGATTAGGATCGCTACATAAATAGTTATTGGTACTCTACTGTTACACAGTTATCAGAAGAACAACAGAACCTATAGGGCTGATGGCTAACAAAAATAATTTGCACAGTGACTGACTGCAGCACATGTTTTGATATTCGGTAATGGGATGTGTACTGGGTGGGGATGGAGTAAAACAGCAATTCCTTCACACACACTTGCCAGGGCCAAGATTTGAAACCTTACCCATCTACTTATTTGCTTTAATAAGTTATGGATTAACCTCATGCATTATTGAGCTTACAGATTTGAGGCTTGTCCAAAGGTACATCTAAGGTGACATACATCAGCAGATAGTGTAGTGTGGAACTATAGGATGTATACTGGGGGAAAAGGCTCCATAATGGTACTATCTCTCTCACTATCTGTGTCTCTCTTCCCCATGTGTATGTGTGTGTATGTTTGAATTATTGTAGTATGTTGGCTTTAAATATGTGTGTGTATCACACAAAACAGATGGGGACTTACCACATATCTGCCACCTACAGCTGGCTGTGGGTTTTCCTGTCCAGTGAGTGTGTGTGTGTGTGTGCATGTGTGCGTGTGTGCGTGTGTGCGTGTGTGTGTGTGTGCGTGTGTGTGTGTGTGTGTGTGTGTGTGTGTGTGTGTGTGTGTGTGTGTGTGTGTGTGTGTGTGTGTGTGTGTGTGTGTGTATGTGTGTTTGTGTGTGTGTGAAGACCAATCAGTTAACATGTTGGTGTGTGTGCACAGACATCTGCAGATGACAGATATCTATGGTCCACTATGGTGTCAGACATGGGTTTTATTTCTGTAAGTGTAGGAGCATGCCCAGTATGACCTTCTATACTGAGTGTGGGGATCCATTCTCTACATGTAGGGGCAAGCCCAGTGTGAGCTTTTGTACTGCGTGTAGGGATCCATTCTCTAAGTCCATTCTCTAAGTGTGGGAGCATGCCCAGTATGATCTTCTATATCCATTCCAGGGAGAGTTGTACTCCAGTCCATGGTTTTGTGTGCTACAGCTACACCTAGAAGTTATTTTTTCAGGATATCTTTAGATAGGTTGCCAATATGGAGACACAATTGGTCCAAACATGGGGCGATACTGTGTTTAACTACATTTCCTATTACTGTCTGTGTTGCTTGTGTAACATGTTCTGTTTTAGTATAGACTTTTGGACATATGTACTGTTTTACAGTGTAATGTATTGTGTCATCAACTACTGACAGATATCATTGTTTTCTCACAGTTGTTTACCAGGGGAAATACAAGAGCAATGCAGCAGAGACCAATATTGTGAAGAGAAGACTAGACATTGTGGCACAATCCTGCCATTGTGGAGGGGTGGCTACAGACAATTGATTGATGGGTCTATGTAAAGTGTCCAGCACCTTGGTGTTAAGCTGGCTGGGGATCCCCTTCTTGTACATTTTTCAACTTAAATGAATGGCCATATTCTGCTGTGGGCATACCTCTCAGCTGTACAGATTTGGTCAGGTTATCTAAATGCAGGACTCATATATCTGGTAGATTTCCCTTCACATTGTGGTTTACAAGCAGGTTTGTGGTTATGCATTCATGGGTTTGCAGTCAGGGGGACATATGAGCAGACATTTGAGTTTCAGACTTCACACACTCCATGATATCCATGTATTTATGCCCCCCCCCCCATAATTCTATCCTTTTCCAACAGTATGGTAGCAATATCTCAGATGTATTTCTATAGTTTGAACTTTATCACAGCAGTATTTATGTCTTGGTCCACAATTCTTGCATTAGGACATGGAGAGGCATGCTACTGGCATTTGTCAGCATGGCCTTGCATTTGTTTTCTGCTTATTGTGTTATGTTTTTAGTTAGGACCCTATGACATTCTGTATGATAGCACTATGGGTCTAGCATATGATGGCACTATGGGTGAGACATGGGCATTTGCCAGAGGCATGTAGGCCACATGAGAGTGATGCAGGCTACTGCATTTTGTTACTCATACGTTACATCAGCAGTGTGTCATTACTTTATAACTGTGGTTTATGTGGGTTGCGAGTGATTGGGCACACAACCAGTATTCCATATTAGACAGACAACTAATGTGATGCTAACCTCTATATTTAATTCCAAAGGTGTGTGCAGTTCATAGTTACTTTCTAGGCACTGCATAGAGTTCTTCCACCTGTGTATTGTTTCTATGTATGGAACCCTGTTCATAGCCTGTCCGGCTTTCTGACAGTAACACATATTGACATCTGGACAGTGAGTGTGTACAACTAGTAACATAGGTGGAGCTGAGAAGCAGATTGGTTGGCACTGCAGTTGTTGGAACATGGTCCTGTCAAACACAGTACTATTCCTAGGCCACTGAGACTCAACATCCAGGTTTACATGCTGTCCACTTCCACACAATATTAAACATTCACAAAAGACTGGCACAATGACACCTACATATAGTGGACATACACCAATTATCATGTTGATTGGGACAGCTCAGGTAATCTGTGTTCCACTAATATTACGCTACAAACTTACATGTTACTGCCATTTATACATGGGGTTGGGGGGGCACACCTGATAACTTCCCACATTTGCACTGACTGCACTGGTATTTCAGTTATAACTCTGTTTGCTTCCATTTAGTATTGTATTGTGCCCTATCTTGCTGATTGGAGGCATATCACTGGAGTATTCAAGTTAGATTCTAATGGCATACATTTCAGTTTTAGACATCTTACTCTTCAGAACTATACTGCAACTGCCAGACCTGTTGTGGTATGTCTGTGTAGGTCTGTAGGGGGGCTGTTCACCATTGCCAGCATTTGTGAAGCTTTGCCTGACCTTTATTTCCGGTCATCTACATCTGTCCTGCTGGGTGAGGCTGAGGGGTGGGAATGGGAACGCTCATTGACATCCATGAGTGTGACCTGTGGACACCCACAGTTAGTCGATCCACCACATGTACTGCAGTGGGGGTTGTCACCCTGAGTACTACTGCCTAGTATGGGGACACCAGTATTGGTTATGGATTTCATGCTGTCCCATATAGCTGTCAGATATCTGCTGCTATCCCATTTGGCCAACTGATTCCCTTGCATGCTTGCATCCATAGCATAGATATGACTATCAGAATATAGTACTCCTTTCAGTAACTGATAGTAAGGGTGACATACTTTGTGCCCGTGGTGGTATTGAGGATGGTGCTGGAGGGCTGACTATGTGGGATGCATGCAGTACACTCCCTATACATGGTAAAGCTCAGGTAGTGTCATGTTTGGCATCTCTTCTACAGTATGTTTGAGTTGGAGAGAGGTATCAGTCCCTGGGTCCCTACAGTGTCAGTGTATGTGCTATACATTGCCTCTTTGCCAAGGCAGAAGCATACTGGGCACACCTCTGTCTTCCTCTAGGGGCAGGCTCAGGAAGTTCCTCCTCCAAGTCCCTCTGTGCCTGTGGTGACCTTGGTAATGGTGGTGGGCTGTGTGTCCTCTGCCCAAGCTGTTCCTGCAGCGGCTGTTTCCGCAGGATCATATAGTGTAGCATGGCACATACTGTGAACATTTGTCCACATGTAGCTGGAGAGTACTGCAAGGCTCCACCGGATATGTCAAGGCAGTGGAACCGTGACTTGTGCATCCCAAACACACACTCTATAATGATCCTGGTTTGTGCATGTGCCTCATTATGGCATTCTTGTTCAGGAGTGTGTGCATTTCTGATGGGTGTCGTCAGCCACAGCTCCAGTGCATAGCCAGTATCCCCCACTAGATGGCCATTTTGGATGTCCCCCCTGGCAAAACCCTGATACAGCTTGAGTTATGATAGCTTCCAGGGCTACCAGCACACATTTGCATGATAATGCCCTGGGCATTGCACACAACCTGACAGTTGATGGAAGGCAAGCACTTGCAGTTGAGGTAGACTCTACCCCACTCACTGGGTGGTGCTTTGATGTGGATGTGCATGTGGTCTATGGCACCCAGTACCTGCAGGTATTCAGCTAAATGGTGGAGGAGACACATATTGCTGGTGAATTCCTCACAAGTGTTAGGGAAGTGGATGTGTTCATGAACATGTGGTAACATGGCATCCAGGAACTGATGGAGTACTCTGGATGCAGATGCCTGTGACACCCCCATGATATCCCCAGTAGGTGTTTGGACAGTACCTGTAGCTAGTATTCTTAAGGCTACACATACTTTAGTATCCAATGGGATGGGTTCCCCTCTGTTTGCTCTGGATGTGAGGCGATGCCAGCACAGCTCCACAATTTGCTGACATATGTCCCTGTCCACCATGTAACACACTACAATCTCTAGGTCATGTAGCCCCTGATAGGTCACCCTGGGTCAGAACACTCTCCTCCTCCTCCTGGGTCTGCAGCAGTTGGCAGCATTATCCTCCTCACCACTGTCAGCCTCCAGTACATGGTGATGTATCCAAGCAATGGCAGCCCCTAGCATTTTATCAGCTTAAATTCACAGGTTTACTCCAAAGGTGCAGAGTTTGTGGGGAAACACAGACTGAGATGTGTTTCTATATTTTCTAGAGGTGTGATGCTACTACTGCCTGTCAGATTCACTGTTTCTGATTCATTCCAGATGCCATGGGAGATAGGTGCCTCATTGGTCAGGTCTGACCATAAGCAAATCACCCTTGACATCCACATCCCACCCCCCCCACCCCCAGTAGGAAAACCTCCGTAAAAAACTTCTCCAAAGCCAACTTCATGCTACTCAAGTCAGAAGTGACAAACTTCATGAAACCCATGTAGACGAGAGCTGAAAGTTTGACTGCTGAATCCTATACTAAGGCACTGTACAAGCACATCCACTCGTGCATGAATCGTGCCATAAACAAACTATACAACAGAAGGAAGAAACTGTTGCAGAAAAGACGAAAATCCTAGGATACAAAAAACTTCCTTACCAACCTCAGTAAGAAGCTGAGATCCCTCATAAAATCCTCCAAAGCTAGCTACAAAAATAAAATTGCCAAAGATTCCAAAGACAACAGCAAAGCATTCTATAGTTATGTCAAGAATCTAAATGGCAATGCTCAGATCTGCTCTTAGCTACAAAAGAATAGCATTAAATATACTGATCCCAAGGATAGTGCCAATATCCTGGCAGATCGATTTAGTGTCAATTTCACCCCCTCTCTCACTCCCTAAAGGACCTATCTCAATACCAAAAGATTGCCAAATTCCGGTAATCATGGCCACACAGGTAGAAACCAAACTCTCCAAAGCTAAGAATACAGCATCCATGGGACCAGATGACATGCCGGGCTGTGTACTACATGAACTAAAAAATTAACTGGCACCTCATCTAAGTATCATGTTTAATCATAGCCTCACCTCAGGCTTCATGCCCACTGAGTGGCGCACAGCTACAGTTATCCCACTCCACAAGGGGGGATCCACCTTGGATCAAGGGAACTACCGTCCCATCAGTCTGACGAGCCTGATCTGCAAGGGCATGAATGCATTATCATGAAACTTATAAACAAAGACATTGGCAACCTTCAAACACTGGACCCCACCCAGTTTGGGTTCATGAAGGGCCGATCTTGTCTTCTGAACCTGATTGACTTCTTCAAATCAGTCTCCAGAGCTGTGGATGAGGGTAAGGTGGTCCACTCAGCCTATCTGGGCCTTGCCAAGGCCTTCTACACCATCCTCCACTCTGGAATAATAGATAAACTTACTAAGCTGGGCATAAATCCCTACATCACTCGATGGGTTGCCAACAGGCTTACTGACAGAACCCAGACTGTAAAATAGCCAACTCCAAATCCAGCTCCAGACAAGTGACAAGTGGAGTACCTCACGGTTCAGTCCTGGGACTGCTCTTGTTTGGCATCTACTTCTCTGAAGTACAGGCCAGCAGTAAGGGACTCTGGCTAACAAAGTCCATAGATGACTGCAAACTGTGAGCCATTATTGAATCCCCAAATTATGTGGATAGTCTACAAAAGGGCCTTACAGAAACAGATGCTTGGTGCCAGAGCCATAGGCTAAAGCTTAATGCCAAGAAACGTATAGTTACCCCCTTTGGGAAAAACCATGTACCCATGAATTACCACATAGGTGGCAGTACACTAAACACAGAAAGTGTGAAGAGAGACTTAGGGGCACAGGTGGACTGTGGTCTCACCTTCAATAACCACATTGCCACAACAGTCAGGGAATCCTTCTATATGGCACACTTCATCACTAAGGGCTTTTTATCCAGAAAAAAAGAGGTCATTGTCCCACTGTACTCAACCCTCATTAGACCCATTGTAGAGTACAACACCCCATTTGGTATGTACCTCACAAGACATCTGCAACAGCTGGAAAGGCTGCAGAAATACCTCACTAAAAGAATCACAGGCCAAAAGCAGATGTCCTATGCTGACCATCTAAAAAACTCCAGCTATACTCTGTGGCATATTGTCTACTCAGAGACAATCTCTGCTTAACTTACAAGGCCATGTCAAACCCTGAGCTGTTGGACATGTTCCACTTAAAGAAATCTCAATCCCTCAGAGCCACACGCTCCAGGGGTCTAAACCTTGTCATCACAATGAACAAAACATGCTGGAGGGATAGGTTCCTGACCCAGAGACTCCCCATACTCTGGAAAATACTGCCCATACATGTCAAGCAGAGTGCCTCCTTGGCCCTCTTCAAAAGGAAGCTTGACGATTGGATGGGAGATAGGAAATTCACCCTGGGGATCACGTCAGTCGCCCTGCTAGACAGGGGTCCAGGGAAGTAAATATTGTGGGAAGAAATATCCATGGAATTGTTATGGCTAGGCTTGTATAGGCCCTAGGGCTGATAGCCTAGTACCAGCCTATGAACCTATGAACCTGTGAGTGTTAGACACATTACTGGTGATTTGTGGATGGTTGCCTTTAATCTGCTGTTGCCCTTTTTGCAATTGATTTTTACTTGCATCTCCTCATATTTACAGATCCCAGATACCTGCCCATTCTGAATTTCAAGACTCCCATAGTACTGATTTCCACATCAGTTCACCTTTATTTTGTGCTGTTGCCCTTTAATTCTATTTTACATGTCCTCCCATCTTCAGCTCTGCAGCCATCTGTCAGCTGTATTATTCAAGTTGCTTTCATTGGCCATTTGTGGGTTGCAGACTCCCATATTGTTGGTTTGTGCAGCATTTCCCTTGTTCTGATACTTCCTTTGCCTTTTCCTTCTACCCTTCCTCTTCCAGCCTGTTAGTAGTGTAAACAGCAAGATATGTCCCTCCACTGGATGTGCACACTTTCTTCAGTTCGTGGAGTATGAGTACACAGCCTCAGACACACACCCTCTCCTAGCTGTGCTTAGCTAAGCAAACACCAGGCAACAGGGCTCCAATGTTCTTCCAGCAAGCATGACACACCCCCTTTTCTTGTTCCTTGCTCTTCCTTTCTACACAATGGTGTCAGAGCACCTACACAGTTAGGTGCAGTCTGACACTTAGAAATTTTCCCCTCCAACCTGTGATTCAGTATAACTCCCCTCATTTGCATAGGATTGACTCCTAATTCCTAGTAACTACACTCACACTGAGCCTTCCCCATTATCAATCACTGCTCCCTAGTATTGCTTACCTATGCACACCGTTAACTATAGTGGCAAAATCATGAATTGTGTGATAAAGGCGTATTTCACCTTTTCTTGGTATTTTCAGCCCGATCTCATTGCCATGCCACTGCCCTATGCTTAAACTGCTGGAATCGGCCAAAATAAGTTATAATTTTATTATATTTCTTCAATTTTTCATGCCAATGGCCATATATTTGGCCATTGGCATGCCTAACCCTTATAATGCATGCTTTTGTATGAGCTGTCATGCCTCCGGTTTGTAGTTTGCAGAAATGTATTCAGCTACTAGCTGAATACATTTCTGCAGTCTACACTATTCCTGCACGGATGCCTGCCTGCTTCCTGGATCACTAATTTACCTCATTTGCATATGTTTCACCAGCAGATGGGATAATTAGCATACAGGATCTGTGTCCAGGCAGGAATAGTGCAGGAGTGCTGATGCACGTGCCGGAAGCACTATCCTGGATCACTCGGCAGCCATATTGAGTGCAGCAGCTTTTGCACTATTCCTGCACACTGTGCAGAGCTTGCTAAATCCTGGGGAATATCTTGTCATTGTCTAAATTGGAGTGCTTAACCATTGATTGGTGAAATAATTCCAAACCCTCATCTTTGGGTATGGAATTAAAAAAGTCCACCACATCAGTGGTAACAAATTTTCAATCTTGATTCCAAAGTTCATGTTCCAATCTCCCTAAAAAATCCCATGAGCCTCTGAGTATGTGGGGATATTGTATTTTAACCAATTATCCACCACTACACCAAAAGGGAATGTTTTGGACTTACTCCAGGAGACTATCGGTCGGAACGGGGGATGTAAAATGTCTTTATGCACTTTAGGCACTCCAAAGATGGTGGCTAACACAGGATGTTTGACTTTCAAAAAATGATAAGTGTCAAAAGATATTCTTAGGTCCAACAAAAATTCTTCCAGCCATAAATCAATGCACCTGTATGCTATATTGATCTCATTTACTGAAATAGTTTCATATACTAAAGTGTTGTACAAAATATCATGCATTTTGTTGGAATAATCCATCTGATCATATAGCACAATCCCCCCTCCCATGTCAGGTTTCATAATCCTGACCTGTGTATTATTACATATCTTTTGAAATAAATCTCTTTCTATTCTGTTTAAATTAAAAACTTTTTTTTTCTTTTTACCGTTTAACTCTTCTTGAACTTTGTAAAAATCTTCAAAAATTAGTTTGTCCAAAGTGGCAAGAGTAGGGTGTAAAGGAGGGTTAAAGGTGCTTTTTTCTTTAAGGCTGGCAGTAAAGTTCCCTGTTCCTTGTCTTTAAAATATACAGCTAAATTAAGCTTTCTAAGATATAAATTAGCTTCTATAATGGAATAAACTGAATCAAAGTTAGTAGTGGGAATGAACTTCATTCCCTTTAGAAACAGAGAAAAATGCTCTCTGGTTACTTCTCTATCAGTGTAATTAAAAATTCTAAAGTTTTTGAAACGTTGAACAACTTTGTTAGCTCTTTCTATCTCCATTATTTATTTGACTGGTATAGCCTGTGTGAGGCATTTTGTGAATGTTCCCAATTCCTCCCCTGACCTGAATCCCGATAATACCCTTTGGTTCTCCTGTGGTAATGGCTCCTGTCGTTCTGAAAATTTCCAGTACCATAATTCTGGTTGTAATTTCCATCTGGTATACGATTCCTTTTGGGATAACTTTCCTTACTTCCTACATTAGATCCACTAAACTTGTGATAGTTATTCTCTCCATTCACCTGCCTGTGACGATTCCATCTATAAGCATTCTGTTCCCTATAGTGTGCAGTGTCTCTAGCTATTTTCTTTTCTTTTAAACTGAGTAGTGCTAAACCTTGTGAATTATATCAAACTGTTTGTTGTAAAAGTGCACCCATTGGTCAAAGAGTAAATCTTGAGTAATATCAGTGCTTAAACTTTCCACTTCAGTTAACAGCATACTTAATTTAGCATCATTATGTTTCATTAACAATTTCATAAAACTGAACCCAAAATCATAAAATAAAGCATTAAAATCATTAATAACTTCCAGAGTGTATTCAATACCCATAGGTACCTTGAATATTCTGAGTCCCTGTGGAACTATTTTCAATTCAATGCATTTTTCGAAATAAACATTATCAATTTGTAAGCGCTTGATGCTAGACAATTTCTTTTCCATAAGTAATATTTTGTCTTTTAAGTAACCATCATTTCCTTTCTCAACACTTTGAAAAAGGGTGTTATTGTTGTCAAAATTCAGAATGTTAGGGACTCCAAAAGAGAAGCCAGTCTTTAAAATACACATTAACATGAGGGGTAGCAATTGTAAGTTATTGTTAGAAGGAAAAATAAGTTTTTTTGGCAGTCAAAATTAAATGCGTGCAAGCCCCTAGGACTTAATGATTTTATTGCACTAAAGCCAGTATTAGAGGCTAGGATATAAAGTGTTTCTTTTGAAGGCGATTTCTTATAATACATTTTCATGTTTGAAAATGAACTGACAAATGAAAAACTGAAGACAAGAACACACTGTGAACAAGCACCAACACTTCACTCAGCTCGATGAAGAAATAAATGTAAAAAGCTGTTCTTATTCACTTTAATTAATTCTGTTCATTTTGGTCTTGTTAGCAAAACAATGCAACTGTGAAGTGTAATTTTAAATGAGTGCTGTGATTCTCTTGCAGGCAATTAATCAATTAACTCTTCATGATATAGAGTGGATTTTTGCTGGGCTGACTGTTTTAGTTCTTGCTCTACATCTGAAGAAGTTTGGATATTTCCCAAACGAAAAGCGTTTAATTTTATTTTGTTTTGGTATTAAAGTGAATAAGAATAGCTTTTTACATTTATTTCTTAATCGAGCTGAGTGAAGTGCTGATGCTTGTTTACAGTGTGTTCTTTTCTACATTTTCATGTTTATTTTATATTTTTTGTAATATTCCACTTCAAGTATCTTATGGTTTTTGTAAGGGAAGCTTTCATTGTTGTAAATTGTTTTTTTTATCTTTGATTTTCTTTGCCACAGGAAGTGTTTTGAGAGAAGTATGATGTCATTTCCTGGTTCTAGAAACTATAAAAGGAAGTTGGCTATCTTGTTTTAATTGAATCTGACGAAGTCCTGTTAAACAGGATGAAAGCGCTAATTCCAAATTCTAAGTGAGAATTAAATTGTTTTTTATTTTAAAGGGAGTCTTTATTGTCTTTTGAATCATTCAGCCAGATTTGCAGAGTGACATTGTGATTAGCTGCCTATTTCTGCATTTTAACTACTGTTATGCTATGGTTTTTGATGAACAGTAGTTAGCATGATTGAAAAACAGCATTTTTAACTCTAGACTCTTGCGTGAAATAATGGCCAGAATAGAGAAAGATTAGCCAGAGTGGCAAGGCAGTTTTTCCGCTCAAGGTAACCATGTCTGATTCAGAGGCAGCCCTATTGTAATGCTTTACCAGAGAGTGGTGTCACACCATGGTAGACTGTATCTGTGACCTAGCACAAATGCTAATGAGACATTCTGGGGAAGCAGACTACTCTAATTAGCAATCTACTGTCACCCAGAAACCTCTACAATAAGGCATTAATGCAGCAAAGTGATTCAAGTTACTTTGGAAGGTCATGTTAATGAACAAGGCCAAAAGCTGACATCCATCCATTGCTTCCAATTGGTGATGTCATGTTAGAGGCAAGTGTCAGGAAGTTTAGTGGAAATGTAGTGGTGGGGTGTATGTGTATGCTTGTACATGTGTGGCTGCAAATGTAAGTATATGCACAGGGATGAGTAGCTTCAGTTGTGTGTGTGAGTGTGGTGTGTGTGTGTGTGTGTGTGTGTGTGTGTGTGTGTGTGTGTGTGTGTGTGTGTGTGTGTGTGTGTGTGTGTGAGTGTGTGTGTGTCTGTGTGTGTGAATGGTAAATGACTGACATGTGTCACTGACTGCAATCAGGTGGGGTCTGTATATTATGTGTTTATTTGTATGCATATATGCAGGCATGTTTGAACATGTGTGTGTGTGTGTGTGTGTGTGTGTGTGTGTGTGTGTGTGTGTGTGTGTGTGTGTGTGTGTGTGTGCAGAGAGCTGTCATACATCCATAATACCTAGACTAATGAGCAAATCCTGCAATACTGGCTGGAGGGGTGGAGAACTCGAGACATCAAAAAATATTCATTATATTGTGCCTTAAAGGCATTTATGAGGATAAAATGTCCGTCATTATTTACTGACTGCAATGGTTACAACAGACAGATCACATAAAACAGGCAAGATCAGGAGCATTCTGTAAAATTAGGAATGCTCTGTATATCATGTCATAAAGACAGTTAAAAAGATTCAATCCCTGTATTGTCAACATTCTTTAAAAGAACTTTTGCCCTAAGCAGATCCATTAGACACTAGGGATCTTTTTACATATTACCTTACATCTGCAGGATGGGTAATGTGAAAAAGAGAATAGGAAAGTTTCAGACCCTGTCCTGTCAACATAGGCCTAGCTCCATAGCAATTTATTAGCTCTTTGTGTGATGCCCCTCCTCTGGGCCACTAATCAAGGAGTCTCAATCCGCACCACACACAAAGGTGAGGGATGTTTACTTGGAACAAAAATAGATACAAACAGTATTTCCAGATGCAGCTCTCTGTACCAAGCAAAATTTCCCTTAAGAGCACACAGGGAACACATTCAGTCTGGGGGTTGGGTTTTCCTCTCTCTCCAGGCCCCCAGTAAGACCCCCCACTGATACAGCTGTAGAGTTGAGTCCTCGTCCGAATGTTCCAAGCCAACTCCACCACCACCCTCTCTATGAAACCAGTGCTCTCTGTCCCTGCTCCAAGTAGCTGACACACACACACACACACACACACACACACACACACACACACACACACACACACACACACACACTCTCTTTTAAATTTGATTTTCACACACACATACACACACACACACACACACACACACACACACACACACACACACACACACAATCACACACACATACATACACACACACACACACACACACACACACACACACACACACACACACACACACACACACACACCTGGGCAAGGCTGGCACAGATTTACCAGCTATACCCCCTTCTCCCAGAGTATAAGGTATGAATTGCCACCAGAACACTCCAAAGCCAGCTACTCTAAGGCTTTTACAAGGGCACCCAATTATACTGAGTAAAATTAATTATTAATAACTAATTCAAATGGTAGTGTTTGACCAATGGAGCAAGGCTTTCAGGAGCGGCCACAGTTTCACCAAATAAATATAAGTACTTTCAATGGTTAAAATATTCTCTAAAAGATGAGTCACAATGAAAAGGTTAAATAAATTTAATAATAAATAATAGAAGAAGATGAAAATACTAAATATCTATTTACATTAAACACCAGCGTTTCATTCACGGGAAATATTAAAAAAAACACTGATGGATAGAGTCACACAGATAAAGAAAAAAGTAGTACTTAACTGATCTTGCTATATTTTCCTGAATGACCTAAAGAATTACTGTTTCCTACTTACTAAAGCAAGGCAAGATGAAGTGGGTAAGTGATCCTTCTTTGTCAGATTTCAAAAACAGACTGCCCTGAGACATCTGTCTCATCTAGTATTAAAACATCATTTCAGTGCTGGATTACAGAATGACATCACATACATCTGGTCATCTGAATCTGGTTCCCACACTACCCCCTTTGTTAAAAACTGAACCAAAATTTAGCACATATGGTTTACCATACACACAGATAGAGCTTTGCTTGAGATGTGTTATAGCATCTTGAAGCTACAAAACCATTTCAAAATGTCCACCATTCCAGGGTAGCAATTAGTGCACCCCTAAGGACAATACAGTAAAACTTCTAGTCCTGGTTTTCATAGACATTTCCTCTCTGGCTACAACCTGAACTGTAAAATACAATTTTTATGGCCTAAACAATGTAATTTAATTTCAGACTATTTTTCAAAGTTTGCTGGACTGAGATTAGCCTCTCATCTTCCCGTATCCTCTGTTACAATATATTCATTTCAACAGTTACAATACAGCCTGCCATACAGATGTATTTCTTTTCTGTCCAGCAGGACCCACTATTGGTGCATTTTTAACATAAGCAGCTTTGCAAATACATTTTCGACACAAGCATCTGTACAGATCAGTTTGTAAATGTAAATGACATATAATTCTTTACAAAACTCCAGCTAGCTCTGCTGGCATATGTTACACATCCACTGCCCTACTTCTCCTGGCATAGTCGGCAATACCTCACATCATCACACTTTGCATCACCACTAAACAGCAGGGTATGGATTAAAAAAGAAAACTAAAAAAAAAAAAAAACCAAGTTAAAGTAAAAGGTAAAAGGGGGAGAAAGTTTCAAACCTTGCATCCTTGGCACAGAATGCAGCTAGAGCCTTCACCTGCTATACTAACTCAGGAAGGCTTGTCTTGCATGGTATTTTATACACTATAATAGGGTATGAATCCCTAGTGTCTGGTATTATCATTATTATTATTATTATTATTAATCACTTACTGCAACAGTCATTGCACTACCAGCAGCAGGACACTTTTAAGGGGCAACAGTAGCATTCTGTATAATCTGGGACAGCTTTTAAATATTACTTCAACTCACCTAAAAAGAGGATGGGAAGGGAGAACACTCTTTACTCTTTAAATCATGCACTAAAGACACTAAAAAGATAATAGAACAACATTTTTCAGTAAGAAAGACATGGGGGGGGGCACTAATCATTGGGACCATTCTTTATTTTCAAGTCCTGTATTGTCAGCATTCACAAAGAGCTCCTTAACAGAACTTTAGTCCTGAGCAATATCACTAGGCACCAGGGATTCTTTTACATATGGGTCTATATTATATGAATGAAAGTTCAGAATATCAAACGCTCTGAAGAACAAAAATGCTGGACCTTGAAGTGCTTCTTGTGGGATCGCAGTACAGTGAAGGTTGGAATATTTGCCCTTTATTTACTGTAGAAGGAGTTCAAGGTCGAGCATTTTTGCTCTTTAGAGCATTCGATATTCTGAACTTTCGTTCATATAATACAGACCCTTACATATTACCTTATCTCTTGGATAAAAGTTAAAAAGGAAGGGAAAAATTCAAACCCTATCCTGTTAGCACACATACCCAGCTCCTAAAATATTAGTCCTCTGCACCACCACTAATAACCTAAGATGCTCGTAATAATAACTTTAAAAAATTAAAATAAAAAGAGGGGGAGTTTTAAACCTTGTACACTTGGCACAGAATGTAGCTTGACAAGCCATAATCTTAATCTGCTGCACTAATTAAGGAATGCTTGCACTTGACTGTATTTTAAACACTATAAGAAGTATGAAACTCTGTTTGGTGTTATTCACTGATTGCAACAGTCACTGAGATACGAGGGACAGGGCAAGTATTAAGCGGCAACATCAGGAGAATTCTTTTAAGTTTTAAACTATCATTTGGACTCTCTTGAACATTAATAAAACAACACGTCTAGCATCATAATGCACTTTGCAAATGACAGGAGGAATGAAATTATAGTGTCTAGCAATATTTACTGACTGTGAGGATCTGTGCTTTACAAGGGCAGGAAAAAAACAAGACACGTCAGTGTGTCTGCGAGTGTGTGTGTTTTTTAATGTGTTTATTTACATGGGAGAGGGAATGTGGGCTGCCTCTGCCAATGAGATGAATAGGTAGCCAGTGGTAACTACCTAAGGAAAGTGCTGATGTGCACTCATGTTAATTAAGGTTGATTCAGAGACATGTAAATTAGTCGGTAATGAGGTCTGTCTTCATTGTGGCCAGTATGTCTCTGAATCACATTTTACATGATCCTGGAAACAGTCCTTTTTGGAAGCAGCTCTTACCACAGGAGGTGGGGGGTTCTTCCTGAATCCCCAGAACAATATTTGCAGACAGCAAGAGTTCTTTAATTGAGCTGCACAGCTGGTAAGACAAGAGTCAAAAGCTTTAAATACTTGCAATACTTTTATAGTAAAACATTGACTGATTACCATCATATAATATGATATTAATGGCCATAACCTATAACAGCATAATTTATCAATTAATCCTAAGACACAACTTTATTTAAATTAGAAAACACAAAAAAAAAAATTTTAGCAAAATAAAATGTTTAAATGAATCACAGTATCACAGTATTGTGAAACTCTCAAACCCCTTAATGTGTATTCAGTTCCACTTCCGTAAACTGAGCTGGGAAATGAGTGAATGTTTTATACACAGATATATAAAATATTTAAAAAAGAGCTGTTACTTTGGCTGATACCCCCAAATGTCAACATTTGTTCTGCCAACATGTTTTGACTGACAAAGCAGATTGTCTACAGGTTGCAACATCGACAGTATCCGGGGATGGGTAATATGCCAATTCTCCACTTGGTGTATGTAATTAGCAGAGGGTATGGGAGTCGCAGAAGGGGTCCCCTGCAAAAAATCATGTTTTTTAAGTTTCACTTTCTATGTGAAAAAGATTATCCTAATGCATGCATGGCACATTGGTGACAGTTGCATTGTCAAGCTTATGTGGTCAACATTATTGATGTCAACATTCAGGTGTTTTGATAATAATAAGTACTGTACCTCTATATATGCATGTATTAATAAATATATATATATATATATATATATATATATATATATATGCACATATATATATATATATATATATATATATATATATATATATATATGTACATATGGGTCTGCCTGAGATGGTCAACAAGCCATTTGATCGACTTTCATTTGGTAGACAATTCATTTGGTCGACAGGCAGATTTGCCCCCCTCCCCAATGTTGTGCGACCCTGGAGTTGATATATATAGTTAGGGGTGTGTAGGGGGCACAGCCCCCACATTGGGGGGTGTGGGGGGCGAAGCCCCCCACATAAAACTGCTTGTCGACCAAATGAACTGTCGACCAAATGAAAGTTGATCATATGGCCTGTCGACCATGTGATAGGGATTCACACATATATATAGTATATATATATATATATATATATATTATATACATATATAGTGTATATCTGTGTGTGTGCATGTGTGTATGTATATATATATATATATATATATATATATATATATTCATATATAAACACACACACACACATACACACACACACACATATATATATATATATATATATATATATATATATATATATATGACTGAAAAACTTCACTAAAAAAGTAGAAACTTCACTGAAAAATAAGAAATAAAAAATACACACTATTCCAAACTGATGATTAAGCTTTCGTTCTTTATGATTTCAAGAACGTCTTCAGAATACACATAATACTGGAATGTCAGATATACATAAGATGAAAAATGACATGTGGTTGTACTGTAACCAATGAAACAATAGTAAATATCTTGTACAGTAGCCAATAGTAGCACTAAAACATTTTTTAAAATGAACCAATAAACTATGCACAAATATAGATAAAGTATATGAAGTGTAAGCAGAATGATAAGGGAAAGCCTGTGCTTGACATAGAATGAAGCAACTAATTAAACCATTTTAAAGCACATTTGACATTTATAGTTTCATTTAAACCAGATGTCATCTCTGCATTCAGGAGCAGTTGACATTTTAATTCTCTATATTCCAGAAACAAATCAGTATTCCCAAAAAATAATCTGCTTCTTCTAATACAATAAACTGAAATTTCTGAAAGTTTATGCATTTCTTACTATGTTTAGCTAATGTATTATTCATATTAGCTTTTCTAATGGCTGCTAAATGTTCTTTGATCCTATCTGAGAGCCTTCTCGAAGTCTTTCCTATGTAAAAACTTTTACATGTTGAACAAACAGCAGCATATACTACTGAAGCTGAATGACAGTCAAAGTGTCTCATAAAGGTGACTGTGTAGTTGCAGTGTTTAAAAGTAAATAGATTACCTGCAAATATGTAAGGACACACAACACATCTGTTACAGCAAAACATTACTTTAACAAGAGTGTCAGGAATGGGATGAATAAGAAACTGTTTATCTCTATTCTCAAGATGCATACATATATTTCTAGTCCTTCTAAATGTAAAGGATGGTGAAGGTCCCAAAGATTTAAGAAGATGTTGAGAGTCAGATATTAAGTCCCACCCTGGGATTCATGAAGCTTGGCGCAAGGACGGTTTTAGCCTTGCGCCGAGCGTCCTCCTTACAGATGGTGCAGCAGCATCATATAAATATGAGGGCGCGCTGCCGCACCCTCGACGTGCACAGGAAATGTGTGTGAGTGCAGGGGGCATGTTTAAGTGCTCTACGGAGGTGTAAACATGCACCCACAGTTACACAACCTACTATGCTTACTATTACAGCCCATCCCTAATAATAAGCAATTAAGTCAGTGTCCGTGGATATTGAAATGTATGCTAAGCATACAAGAGTGTGCACGAACACTGAAATAAACTCAAAGTAGTAAACACACAAGCACGTAGTGGAATGTTGAGCCCCATCCTTAGAACTATCACAATTAGATTCCCCCATGTCCCTATTTTACATTTGTATTGCTTAATTATTGAAAGTGTAAGCGAAGCGCAGCGTGTTTGTGCGTCGCTGCCCCATGCTTAGCATAGCTTACACATCAAAATCATCCATATAGAAAAGAACATGCAGAATCAATGTTAACGTCAGTAGTGTAGTGGTTAGAGCATCCGCTTAACGAACAGGCATGCACGATTCGAGTCCCACTATAGCACATATCATTTTCCATGTGTAATGTGTATATGAATATATTTATACATCCTTTTGCTGTATAACTTACATAATAACATGTAAATGTGAACTGGAGTACTGCATGACATGTTTAACTAATGTCATTCAATTAAAGTGGTAGTGTCATAATGAATAAGGCACCAGTAAGCAGGTGTAAGCACAAATAAGCAGTAGTAAACATATATAAGTACCAGTAAGCAAGTCTAAGTGCGTTTGCATGGGTGTAAGCAGTGCCCACACACATTAAGCATAGTAGAAGCTAACCGAATTTAACAAACTGTAATTGGAAGATAGCACAGCCTATCGTCACGCAAATACGCACACACCCACTCACAACTGCTTAAAAGTGCTTTAATCACTCTGTAACCAATGGCCTTTGTTCTGGCAGCAAGGAAATAAATGGCCTCTACAAAGACAAACCCAGGACCCTGCGCACCACAGCCAATGTGTTTTACCATTAAATCATGGCAGATATACATAAATCTGATGTTATCACAAACATATCATCCAGCACAGTCATGCAACAGCATAGGAAATGTATATAATTATGTAGATGTATGTGCATGTGTATGTACAGATATATAATATATATATATATATATATATATATATATATATATATATATATATGAAGAATGAACATCGTGACAATAAAGCATGCAAAAAGAATGAGAAGGGAATTAACAGCAACCCCAGTATTATTTAGTGCTGTCAGCTTATGTCATATCAAGCTGGGCAGGGGTGAGCAAATCACTGCTACCCACACCACAGGCAAGACACTACCAGTGGGAGTAACATTGTCGATCTGCTAAGTCTACTTTACAAACAATCACAGAGTAGTACCTGGTGGGACTACCCACAAATTGCTAGGCGGAATGGGCTTCCAACCATTACACAAGCAAGGGCAGGTATGTTCAAGGACCAAATGGTGGGAGAGCCTGATGATACATAGGTTGGGACAACATACTTGTAGGGTTCCTAACGCCGGGGAGAGGGCAATGTGTGGAGGTGTGTCATGGCTGTGATAGCAACCGGAGAATGGATGGTTTGCATGCATATCGAACTCGGTTGGGGTGGAGGAACCATGGGTATGAAATTATGGATCCAGGTGTGTCAGGGTTGGATGCCTGGTTCTAATTGGACCTCCTTGTGGAGGTCAGTGAGTTTGTTATACGTATATATGCATATACACATGCATACATGTATATGTAGAAGTACATTCCCTGTAACACATGCATTCCTTTTGCACACATAAATAACATGAAAGTGCCCCTATAAACCTCTACAGTAGATAGAATAATAGGTTGTGCATAAGAGAGAAGGGACAAATCTGCAAAAATGCATAAGTGTTTACTTTGTCCGAAGTCAGCGCTGTTATCAAAAAATAAATTGTGAGGACTTTCTCACTATGAAATAGTGGAATCATTCCTGTGATCTGCCTGCTACAGCAAGGTCAATCACTAAACCGGTCCTATTTGTTATATAATGTCGCCGAACTCGTACATTACTAGCTCTCATGTGTAACGTATGCATTACCACATAGTCATAGTTATTAATTTATTGTAGTGTCTTGTTAATGGGAGTAATGATGTAATGAAGTATAGAGTCTAATCCTGAAATAAAGACATGTGTGTCCCAAGTGGGGCATCCCAAAAATTGTGAATAGTGTCCTACAGGTCACTCATTTCACCACTGTTTGTGGACTAAAAGTTTAGGATATCTGAGGATACGTGGAGTGAGTCAACCCATGGGATGGGTCTACAGGAGTAGGGAGTGGCCAATGTGTAGTGGAAAGGATACACTGAGTATCCAGCTGGAGAATGGATGACTGCTGTATCAGTGAAGTGTTGGGGTGGGTGTTTGAGGAACTAGGATCCATGGGTATATGGGTATATATGCACATGAAGCAGCACAGCAATAGTGTAGTGGTTTAAGGATAAATAAGCAGTAGTAAGCATATATAAGCACCAGTAAGCGAGTTTAAGTGCATTTGCTTGGGGGTATGCATTCCCTACACAGATGAAGCAAAGTTGAAGCTGAGTATAAGAAACTGTAACCAGAGGTTACAAACATATATATATATATATATATATATATATATATATATATATATATATATATATATATATATATATATATATATATATATATATATATATATATATATATATATATATATATATATATATATATATATATATATATATATATATATATATATATATATATATATATAATTGCAGACATATATATATATATATATATACATATATATATATATGTGTGTGTGTGTGTGTGTGTGTGTGTGTGTGTGTGTGTGTGAGTAGATATACACAGATATACAGCTATGATAGGAAAGAACACACAAGAATGACATATGTTCACAGGCTATGCCAATGGAAGTGAGGAGCCCAAGCAAGAAACATGTAACACGTAGCATGATGCCCCCCCCCCCCCAGCCAGACAGAGGAAACACACACAAACCCACAAACAATGTAAATAGTATACTGCTCCCCTGACCACAGGCAGGATAGAACCAGGGGGAGTACAGAGTGCACCCGTGAAATCTAATCTTGGAACACAGACAGGAGCGTCCCTTGCGGTATTCCCCAAAAGTTGACATATAAAGAAAGGAAGGTGATAGGATGACCATTCTGGCTGGGGTGGGTACATACCCGGAATACAAGGGTGGGAAAGCCTGATGACCCATAGGTCAGGAAAACGTACGACATGGGTCCCATGAAGTGGAGAGTGGGCAGTGTGTAGTGGTGTGTTCAGACCCGACCTGCACTCAGAGGAAGGATGGGTGCTGTAGAGGAGGTAAGGGTGGGGGAACTATGGGTAGCTATTTATGGGTCTAGGTGTGCAGGTGTTGGCTGATGTGGGTCTATAGAGACAGCCCCAGGGATGTGAGCAACAGTGTTAACTGGGCAGAGGCATTGCCAAAAGTGTAGCCACACCCGCTACAAGTCCCACTGCAGGAAAATCTAATCTACATGGCAAAGAATGGAATAACCAGATGTAGATGTAAATATGTAGAGGAATGTGTGTGTTTATTTACCCTTAGCTACATGGAGATATACCTCTCCCTCTCTGTAGTACAAATGTATACATACAGAGATGGAATACATATACATATCCACATATAGAAATATACATATGCAGACACCCATACACCCATATGTTGTTAGATATATATAGACAGCAATATATAAATATATACATGTATTCATACATATACAGATATATCTGTATATAGTAATGTAGAGATATATATACATTATATATATATATATATATATATATATATATGTGTGTGTGTGTGTGTGTGTGTGTGTGTGTGTGTGTGTAAATATACACATGTAAATAACTATGATATGACACAGCAGTTACAAATTACATATGTTCACAGACCATGCAAATAGGAGTGAGGGGTCCAATCAACAAACATGTAACACATAGCATCAACCACCCCCACCTAGACAAGTGAAACATACAAACACACAATACAAGTAAACACACCACTGCTTCCCAGACCACAGGCAGGATACTACCAGTGGGAGAGACCTGCCAAGTCTAATCTTGAAACAAAGACATCAATGTCCCTTGTGGGACACCCCAAGAATTAATGATCATCGGAGTCAGTCCCTGTAATGGTTCATCTAACCAGGCTGTATACGTACGCAGACCAGTAGGTTGGCAAGCCTGATCCATGGGTCGACACAACATACGACATGGGTCCTGACATGTGGAGAGTAGGCAGTGTGTAGTGGTGTGGTTAGACCCCACCTGCACTCACAGTAAGGAGGAGTGCTGTAGAGGAGGGGCAGGTGGGTGAACTATGGGTATGCAATTATGGGCCTAGGCATGCAGGTGTTGGCTGGCAATGTTGTATTAGGACCGCCCTGGGGATGTAAGTAATATTGCGAAATGGGCAGAGGTTACGCCCATACCCCTCAACCCCTAACAGCAAAACCACTGGACAGAACATAAACTGTTGGGGAACAAATAGGGACAGAAAGCACATATTCCACTTACAACCTTAGAAAGCTGATAGAATAATAGGTATGCATTAGCATGACTCGGCTGAAGGATGTGGGGTCCTAAACCCAATTACTTGTCTGTATTTAATGGTGTCAGTTCCCAGGTATTTGCCAGACAGGTGCAGATTGTAAGTGGAACACACCAATAGTATGAAGCAAACTCTGGACAGGCCATGGATTCTGTACAGTCGACCGGCATGGTTATGCCTAATGGGCAGCCATTCCCAATATGGGTCTCAACACAGCACAGTCCAGTTTAAATGACTAAGTACGGTATGACCATATCTGTCGTTGCATAACCCACTACACAACACCTATGAACACATGGTCACAACACCCCATTGTAGGCATGTAAGCCAATGTAATAGGCATCACAAGGTATTATTGTAGTCCTCACCCCACCCAGGGGTGTCAGTGTCTGATGCAAACACCAAAGCAGTGCATTTGCAAGTGTGGGAGCAAGTGGGTTTAAGCCTGTTTAGCTGCCGGTATGTGAGTACCACACTGGTGAAGCAATGTAGAGGCTAACTGAGTGTAAGAAACTGTAACCGAAGGTTAGCATTGCTTAGCTCCACGTAAACCCATGCACACCCACTCACAACTGCTTTAAAGTGCCTTAATCACTCTGCACCCAACAGCTCGTGTTCTGGCCAGCAACAAAATAAACAGCCTCTGCAAGGCTAGAGCTCAGGAGCCTGTACATCGCAGTCACAGTAGTTAACCACTGCGCCATGATAGCAATACATATAAAAGGTGGTATCAGCAAACTAATCCTCACCACAGGGACAGGGTAATGTTCTATAACCCACCACAGACCACCATATGTGAATTGGAGTACTGCAGTAAACATAGAGTTGAGGTGTCGCTGTAATAAAGTTATGATGTCCCCAGGACCACATACAGTGTATGTAATTATGAATCACGGATACCAGACACATATATAACCTGTAATGAATAAGACATAGCTTAGCCTTTTTGAAACCGGCCAATTACAGAAAAGTGCGGGAATCCGGCCCTACTTAAACTGAAGAGGCGGGAATACGGCTCATAACTGGTTGTAGCATAGCCCTGCAGGCAGAATGGCTGGAGTGGGGAAGGCACTCACTTTAGAGTGCAGCACTGGGGCATCCTGGAGTCCAAATTCATGATATGACTCCTGGTAAAGCACCATGACAGGAGACTACTGCAGGACCAGTACCAGGGCTCGCAGTACAAAACAGAAGCCTGGGACAGTCTTGCCCATGACCTCACTAGTGCCACAGGTAGCCCCCCAGACTGGTGAGTAGGTCAGGCACCACCATGCAGACCTGAAAGGCGGAGGGGGAATGTCCTAGAACAGTGGATCCAGGAAGCAAGGCAGATGCAGAATGCCCCAGAACTGAATAACTACTCCTTCCACTACGTAGTTAATAATTGCCTAGCTTGTGTATACTATGAATAGGTATGGCTAAATATCACTGTACTTCTTTGACAGCTGCAGATGAGCGTGCTGTGGACCAGCAAGCCTATGATGCTAGGCTGCAAAGGATATGTTGCGTGGCAGGTTAGTAAATAGCCTGCATGTACTGTCATAACAAATACATGTAAGAGCCTCAGAAAGTGTTGTACCTGTATACAGACTTGTGCAATATGCTGGGAATAAAGGTGTAACCCCTGCACTGCTTCTGTTTACTCTGAAGTCATATGTTGTTGTACTGTTGCAGTTATTAAATAGTACTGTTGTAGTAAGCAGTTACCCACACTGTGGTATGCAGATAAAATGTGTATGACATGCTGTATAACAATGTTGGATGTGCAAACAGGTCAGTCATATTAGACTAAATACATTTCAAAGCCTCACAACAATTGCCTGATAGCATAGTGTACAGTAGTGATCTTAACTGTAATGCTTTTGTCACACACAGCGGGACTTTGGATCCCAGGAGCGCCAGTAAGTTGTATGCATAATCATTCCACACAACTGCACACAGTTAGTTAGAATGTTCAGAGAGAAAGCTGTATGCATATATGCACTTAACAACTGTACAGAGTTTGCTAGAATGTTCAAATAGAAACTGGTGTGCATATTCATACCCCTCAACTGTTTCAATATGCCCAGTATGTCCTGATAAATGGCCCACATCACCTGCCTTTTGCCCTGTTCCCCTGTCAGATTAGTGTGATGATCCAAGAAATGTAGGCAGCTGTTAATGACACAGCACTGATAGCCAGACCTGTACATAGTCAGAGAATGTACATGCAAACATACCTGTCATCCCAGCATCTCACCCAACGTGTATGACAGCAGTCTCAACATATGTTGCATTAACACCTGCATCTTGTCAAGCCTGTATGTAAGACACAGGTTCCGTACATACTAATCTACAAACATACCATTGTATAATATAACACCATTGGGTAGTGTAATAATACATGTAAGGGACAGACTACTGCAGTGACTATGAATGTTGTGTAAACTACAAGGATTTATTAGTTGTTAATTGAACTCTCTCTCTCTCTCTCTCTCTCACCCCTACCATATGCGCAAAAATAACTGAAGTACACAACTCATTTGGTATGTCTACACTCCTAACCTTTGTTGGGACATATGTCCTATTGGTTTATAAATATTCACATCTGTTTCTATGCATGTGCCATGTTAAAATAACCCCATATTGGTGTTCTGTTGCCATCAGTGAAACCTGCATGTTATTATAATGGCCACTGTGTACCCATATATGCATGTGTTCTGTCTGCTCTGCAACTATTTTATATCTGGTGCCCTGGGTAATGGGAATACCTATGCATGCTGTTATACTTAATCATGAATGCTGTTGACTATTACTAACCCATATCTGTCTTAAACATGCTACAACATAGCTCGTATGGGAAGGCCGGTCCCAGCGGACGCAACTGTCCCACCTCAGCTGGCCATGGCACCGGGCACCAGCATATCTGGGGCCCAGCCTGGGACCTCCTCATCCATTGGCCCTGCACCACCTTCGGGTGGAACCACCGCAGGGGATGGAGCTCGGCCCCCCCGGGAGTGGAAGTGGACAGGAACCTGTCACCCATGGTATGGTCCAGGCCGTGGTGCTTAGGGAGCTCGACAGGAAGATTCAAGACCGCCTATGTCAGCTTGAGGGCCAACTGGTGCAACTAGAGGGTGAGCCTGCCCCTCCTACACAGCCCCCAGCACAGCCACCTTCTGGGCTGTGAAGGTGCAGTGGTGACTGCCCATGGGTGGGGACCTCAGTCCCACTGTATCCATTTGTGAGTTCATGGGCTTACGACTTCCAAACACCCCTCCTCAACCAAGGTGTTTCTCCCCCCACATGTGTCATATACTGCCCCTGTACACGTCTTGTTTGTCTTGTCTGTCATCCTACCCAACCTATCCTCCCTGATTATACCTTCTCTCCTTCCCCAACATCCCACTCTCACCTAAAAGTAAAATAAAATAAGGGCACACCCCATACATTGCTGTCCATTTTGCACACATGTCCACTGGACACGTAAACATTTCTAATTGTCATCGCAACATACTATTGTTGTCCTCACCCCTCTCTCAGGAGGGTTGTGAGTGTCCAAATGTACTGCCAAATTTATTGCATATGCACAGCCATTGCTGTAGAAGAAATGGACAGCTATGGACCTTCCCTACACCCTTCCTGCACAACCCTAGCTACCTTGCCTAATGTCTTTCCCTCTTTGTGCCCCTTTTTAACCACTTTCCTATCACCCCTTTTTTCTTTTCTTTTAAAGATATTATCATGGAGGTAAGTGGGAGTAAGCACTTTTAAGCAGCAGTGAGCGGGTTACAGACTGTTTGCATGGGAGTAAGCACTGCCTACACAGGTTAAGCAATCAAGAAGGTAACTGAATGTAAGGAACTGTAACCAAAAGTAACCACTGCTTACCGTTGCGCAAACCCACGCACACCCGCTTACAACTGTTTAAAAGTGCCTTAATCACTCTGTATCCAATGGCCCTTGTTCTGCCCAGCAACAAAATAAATGGCCTCTGCAAGGCTTGAAAGCAGGACCCTGCACACCACAGCCAAGGTGATTTACCATTAAACCCAGTCAGATATACAGGCGTCAGATGTTATCACAAACATAGCATCCAGCACAGTCATTCAACAGTATAGGAAATGTATTCCATTATGTAGATGTATGTGTGTGTGTTTATGTCCAAATATATATACATATATAGATATAGATATATATAGATATATCAAGAACATACCATGTGACAGCAAAGCAGTAAAAAAGAATGAAAAGTGAAACACCAGCAACTCCTGTATTATGTAGTGGTGTTGTCCTATGTAATATCAAGACTCCCTCAGACAGACATGTGTCATTAATACACGCAAACATTAAATACATTACTTTGAGAATTTCATTTACAGCAACAAAATAGGTCCTGTCGAATCATTATGTGAGAACAGTACTCTTGCAAGGTGCTGCGTGCAACATCAACATCATTAAAAAGTTAAATGGGGTAACCATAGAGGGACCAGTAGTGTCGTGTGTACAATGGGGTTGTCTGAATCACGTGTACCTGGAACCTTTAGGAGTCATGTGCATACCAGGATCATGTGCCTGAGAGAGGGGTGAGGACAACAGTAGTATGTTGTGATGCAAGTTACAAAGGTTACATGTGTCCAGTGGACATGTGTGTGAAATGGACAGCTATGTATGGGGCAAACATTGTTCTGGGAACAGATTGGCCTTTTGTTTCCATTTTTGTAAGGTGAGAGTGGGATGTTGGGGAAGGAGAGTAGGTATGCTCATGGAGGATAGGTTAGGTAGGATGACAGACAAGACAGCATACAGGGGCAGTATCGGACACATGTTGAGGGGATACACCTTAGATGGGGAGGGGTGTTTGCCAGTCACTAGCCCATGAACCCCCAAATGGAAACAGTGGGATGGAGGTCCCCACCCATGGGCAGCCACCATTGCACCGTCACAGCCGCAAAGGTGGCTGTGCTGGGGGCTGTCTAGGAGGGGCAGGCTTAACCTCTAACTGTGACACTCTGCCTGCAAGCTGGCATAGCTGGCCTCAAAACCCCTTATTGAGCCCCCCTATGCACCACGGCCTGGACTGTACAATGGCTGACACGTTCCTGTCTGGACCTGCTCCTGGGGGGGGGGTCAGGCCCCATCCTCTGTGGCGGTTCCAACAGAAGGTGGTGCAGAGCTAACAGAGGTGGAGGCCCAAGGCTGGGCCCCAGACATGCTGGTGCCCAGTGCCATGGCCAGCTGAAGTGGGACGGGTGGTTCTGCCGGGACCTCCAATCCCATACAGCCTATGGTGTTGCAGTTTTAACACAGATAAGGCTTAGTAATAGTCAACAGCATTCATGATTACTTATAACAGCATGCATAGATATTACCATCAACCCAAGACAACAGATGTCATACATTTGCAGAGGGAGCACAACACATGCATATATACTGCATGATATCTGTCCAAAGTGTAGATGACTTGTGACTGCAGCTTTGAACAGTGGCCCACTATTGGCATGTCACTGTGATAACCTCAGACAGTGACTGCCATACTACTGTTTCATGAGATGTATATCCAATCAGGGATGTGATGGCAGTAACTCTCATCACTGTCACCATGTACTGACTGCAATCCTCACACTATGCTTCTGCAGTTCACAGATGTGTGTTCTGTGAGTAACACACGAAACAAATTTATCCACACACTGACCAGTCCACAAATGACCCTACAGATGGGGGTTTCCTCACAAACAGAGCACTGTCTTGTCAGTTATTAAAACATGCAGACTAGCCATTACAACACACAACTTGTTACATTGGCAGTAGTCTGAATGAAGCATAGGTTCATAGGTCCATAGGTTCATACTAGGCTATCTGCCCTAGGGCATTTATAAGCCTAGCCAGAGTATGTTTGGCTTTCGCCACCCATTTTAAATTTATTTTGCTATGCCCTTTTTCGAGGTTAGTATACTGTGCCTCTGTCTAACAGTGACACAGAAGTGATACCCGGGGTAAACCTACGATCTCCCATCCACTCATCAAGACTCCTCTTGAAGAGAGTCAATGAGGGACTCTGCCTAACCTGGACTGGGATTTTATTCCAGAGTGAAGGGAGCCTCTGGTTATGAATCTGTCCCTCCAGCATGTCCTATTTATTTCAGTGCTGAGGTTCAAGTCTCTTGAGCGTGTAGCTCGATGGGATTTGGATTTTCTGAGGTACAGCATGTCCCTTAATTCCGGGTTGGACATGGCCTTATACATCAGGTACAGGTCACCTCTGAGCAGGCGGCATGCCACTGAGTAGAGCTGGAGTTACTTTAACCGGGCAGCATATGGCATCTGTTTAAGCCCTTTGATCCTCTTGGTGAGGTACTTTTGGGGTCTTTCCAGTTGCTGCAGGTGTTTGGTAAGGTACATCCCAAAAGGGGCATTGTACTTGATTATGGGCCTGATAAGGGATGAGTAAAGAGGCACGATGCCCTCCCCTAATCTAGATGTGAATCCCTTCATGATTAGGTGGGCTATATAAAATGTTTTTCTAACCACTTTGGCTACGTGGTTGTCAAATGAGAGATTGCTATCAACTTGGGTCCCCAGGTCCCTAATTACTTCTTCTGTACTTAATGGATTACCACCTATGTGGTAATTTGTGGGCACTTTGTTTTTGCCAAAGGGGATGACTATACACTTTTTGGCGTTTAGCTTGAGGCCATAGCTCTGGCACCAGTTGTCTGTTTCTATGAGGCCCTTTTGGAGGATGCTTGTGTCGGCTGGAGAGTCGATTATGGCGCCCAGTCTGCAGTCATCTGTGAACTTGGTCAGCCACAGTCCTTCCGTGTTGGCCTGTACCTCCGAGAAATATATACCAAACAAGAGAGGTCCCAGGACTGAGCCTTGTGGGACGCCACTTGTAACTGGTTTGGAGTCTGACATGGCTCCAGCAATTCTAACCATGTGGGTTCTGTCCTTGAGCCAATTTGCAACCCATCTAGTGACACAGGGGTTTATATTTAAGCTGGTGAGCTTATCTATAATGCCCGAGTGGGATATTGTATCGAAGGCTTTTGCGAGGTCCAGATAGGCTGTGTGGACCACCTTCCCTTCGTCAATGGCCTTGGTGACTGTTTCAAAGAAGTCAACCAGGTTTAAGAGGCAGGATCTGCCCTTAACAAAGCCGAACTGGGTAGGATCCAGTGTCTGTAGGTCCCCAATATCTTTATTTATGAGGTCCATGATGATCCTTTCCATAGCTTTGCAGACCAAGCTAGTCAGGCTTATGGGGCGATAGTTTCCAGGGTCCGTTGAGGCACCACCTTTGTGGAGAGGGACCACTGTTGCTGTACGCCACTCTTTGGGTACATATCCTGTAGTAAGGCTGAGACTGAACAGTAGTTTTATGTTTGGGTTTAGCTCTTCTTGGAGTTCATGTAGGACGCAGCCTGGGACACCGTCTGGTCCCATTGATGCTGTGTTTTTGCTTTGAGAGGCGGCTCCCACCTGAGCATCTGAGATGTCAGGGGCAGCACTCTGCTGGGATAGATATTTGCCCTTTTGGTGGGAGAAGTTTGCGCTGAACCTGTCAGCTAGGATGTTGGCAATGTCTGTGGGATCAGTGTATTTCTTGTCATTTTGGATTAATTCTAAGCATATCTGGGAATTCCCACCCAGGTTCCTAACATAACTAAAGAAAGCCTTGTGATTATCCTTAGTGTCCTGTGCAATTTTTCTCTCGAAGTTGGCCTTTGACGATTTTATGAGTGCCCTTAGTTTTTTGCTAATACTGATCAGAGATGCCTTCCCTTTTTGGGATTTTGCTCTATCATGTAGTAGCTTCCTCCTTCTATTGTATAGTTTGTTTATGGCTGGGGTCCACCAGACAGGTCGTCTGCCTTTGGAGGATTGGGTCTTGGTTTTATTTGGGATTGCATGATCCATGCATTCCTGAAGGTGTTCATAGAATGCATTTATAAAGGATTCTGCGGTCTGGGCCGTATTTTCCACAGGCCCGGGGGCTTTGAAGGATTCCACCTCGGTTTTGAGGAGTGTGAAATGTGCTTTAGAGAAGTTTTTCACTGTGGTTTTCTGGGCAGGGGGTGGGGTCGGGATGTGAATATCCAGTGAGATCAGTTTATGGTCTGATCTTACCAGTGAGGGATACACTTCTGGTCTGGAGCATAGAGTCCCCATGTTGGTGATGATCAAGTCCAGTATGTTTTCCCCCTCTTTTGGGAGTGGTAACAAGTTGTTCCATAGCATTTGAGTTTATGAATTCTAGGAACCTTTGGGCAAGGGTGTTGGAGCTAGAGTAATGCTCCCAATCTATGTTTGGGTAGTTGAAGTCGCCCAATATAATGGTGTTCGGAGAGACCTTCATATTTTCCAGTGTTCTCAGGAAGGACAAGTGGGGTTCCTGGGTTTGGGAGGGTGGTCTGTAGCAGGCTATAAACTGGAAGGCCGTTTTACCCACTGTAAGTTGCACATGGATAGTCTCTGATGCTTCGTGCTTTGCCACCAACCTGGAGGTGTGGGTATCTTTGATGAATATCGATACTCCCCCTCCTTTTGTGGTTCGGTCCACGTTTTGGGGCCGAAAAGCATGGTATGAGGTATAACCTGGTAGTGCTGGGGTGCTCTCGGGAGTCCTGAACCAGGTTTCTGTTACTGCACATATATCGATGTTCTCCATGCTAAGGAGAGTTTCGAGTGTGTGCATCTTGAGGTTTAGACTTCTAGCGTTGAGTAGCATTACTCTTAGTTTCTTATCCCTTGTGATACCTTTGGAGATGGGTTTGTCTTTTGAGCCTTGCCTAAAAAAGGCACTATGGGGGTAGCAAGAGCCTTTGCCAATATCCAAAAGCCCAGGGGTGACAGGTGCAAGCCGTCCCTAGCAAAGCATCGTGGCTTGTCGTGCATATCATCCCAAGCTGACAGGCATTGGATCCCCTTTGAATGACACCAATACTTAAGCCAATTGTTGAAATTGATCATCTTGTCGTCATATTGTGGCATCATTCTTGGTGAGGGTAAGATGCTACTCAAGGTCAGGGTCATACCAGCCTGGGCTACATGCTCAGAGAGCTCCTCTATGTCTCTTTTCATGTAGTCCAAGGAGGTACATCTCAGGTCATTCACACCAGCATGGACAATGACTGAGTCATATTTGTACTTGCCTTGGAGTGACCTGAGTGCTTGTGTTATGTGGCGGATCCTAGCACCAGACAGGCTGCTCACCGTGACCTTCTCCTTGTTCAGCCTGGTGAGCGGGACATCAGTGTGCCTGATGATAGAGTCACCTATTACAAGTGTATCAGGTGTGTTGTTTAGCCTTAAGGGCTGTGACTGTTCGGCACACTGGCTTTGTGAGATATGTGTTGCACGTGTTTTGTTTTGGGATAGCGGTTGCTTGGGTGTCTGCTTTGGACGTCTCTGCTGCTTAGGCAGATCTTTATTTAGAGCCTCTGAGTATGTTTTTGTGTGATTATGTGTTTGGTTTGCTGTCGTGGTAGGTCTATGTGAGACTGGAATTCTAGTCAGTGTGGTTTCCTTCTCCTCCTGACTGGTTATGCCAGTACTGAGTTGAGACAGCTTAGCCTCCAGTTTGGCTATATGGTTGCATCTCTCACATGTGTTGGAATTTGTTGGGAGGAGGAGAGGGTTGTCTGTGTACATGAGGCAGTTGTAACATTGCCTCAAGATTCCCATATTCACCAGCTGGACCAGAGAGGAGATTGACAACTGACCTTTGGACATGCTAGAATAATATTGGGAATTCCTTTATAATTGAAAACAAGGGCCAATGGGGAGCGAGGGTGTAGTGCTTTTAATTTTTAGTGCTGACTTATAATTGCTTTAATGAGCAAGTGCCAGGTAACAAGTGCAATGTGTTACAGGTAACTTAAATGCAAAAATGACAAACAGTAACTTTCTTTCAAGCAAAGCAAGGAAATAAGTACAGTAAGCAATGCAGATATCACTAGGGATCCACAGAAGCGCTGAGAAGCCACGTTTTAGGTGGAATTAGCATTCCAGGGAAATAACAAGCATACAAACAAAGCTAGATTCAGCAGGCCTGGATCTAGTCTATGCTACAGCAAACAAGGTGTACCAATTTCAGTAAGATACAGTTCAAATATTCAGGCACTATAAACCTTTAACCAGGAATTCCCAGGTCAGAAGGGCAGAGTCCAGCCTCTCCTCCTACACTTACATGCTGTAGTCATGTCTGGCACATCACCCTCCCGTCTTTAGGCTATTTTCCACTGTGTATGTCATTTGAGGAACATCCAGATTTAATATGTGATGATGTTTACCAAACACCAGGTCCAGGTTCCACTCACAGCGACTGGTCATGGGCTAACACCAACATGATGTTCCTAGATATTCTACTGTGTTTCTATGCAAATGGCTAAGGGAATGTCACCACAGCTGTTCCACATGCAATCAGCTAGAGGAGGACTGCAATAGGTGCAGAGGGCATCACCTGATCATGACCATCACTTAAAAAACACAAACTGCTGCTGAGCAGGTGTACATCTCCACATCCACCAGAGAGTGTGTGTGTGAGGGACAGACAGAGGCAAAGTACATCAGAGAAGGGCTGGGAGACTAAAAACTAAGCATCATCTGTCACACACCTACCAGTACAGGGGTTCAAACCCCTGAATGACTAGCCATTACTATTACAAGTACATGCAGTTACTCCATGTGCCACGTAGCTGAAATGTTGGTGTGCTGTACGAACATATATGTGTGCTGGTGAGCGACATCTGCAACAGAGATATAGTAAACATAACATTAGGTGTAGCACATATGGCTGTCCACATGAACATATGTCATTGTCAACACAACCACACTCTCTAAGGGACTCAGACACATTGGCACACTTTGGCAGGCTCACAAATATACTTCCTAACTACTTAGTTTGCCACACTACAGTAATGCACAGGTATTACATGCACCACAGGGGTTATTCTGAGGTTCTATGGGCTAGGGCATGTGAACGTGTCTGACATCAGTCAGTATGCCAATGGGAGTTACACCATATAGGAAAACTATAAAAAATGCTGTTCAACATGTCTAGTGGTTAGACACACAGCCACCTCCACACAGGCTCTGACTGTCCAACACACACAGACACGCTCACACACCTGCCACATCTTGGAATAGAACTCCTACCTGACTAGTTTATTACCCTGCAGCATTACACAGTTATAGCATGCACTACAGAGGTTATTGGGCTACCCCTTCCCCAAAGGTGTATTTCACAAGGAATGACATCAGCAGGGTTACCAAATTAGGGCAATTCGAATATCCTGCAAGTGAGTAGCCCAAAATGCATTTCTCACAAAACAGACAGTGAGACGCACACAACGCATCCACAACTGACATGCATGGGTATAGAACCCATGACCAAGGTCTATATCAAACTACTGCATGGAGATGTGATAGGACTCACCATGAGGATTACTAGGAACCTCATTCCCCAGAGGTGTATTTGACAAGGAATGACATCAGCAGGATCACCAATGTAGGGTATTGTAAATGTCCTGTGAGTGAGTAGGCTATAATGCATTGCTCCCTGCACAGACATGGAAACACACAGAAAACACATAACTGCCATGGTTGTGGATGGAACTGTACCACACTTCTAAATCACACTCCAGCAGTATGCAGTTACCTGATGCACTACAGAGATTAGTGGGTTACAGCTGTCCCAGAGGTGTATTTCTAGGTGGGTGACACCAGCACCCTTGCCAGAGTTGAGTATGTGAATTGTAAGGAGTGTGCATACTCTAAAAAACATTGTTCCCTTCTCAGGCAGACAGACACACACACAGTTGGCAAGTCTGGGATTAGAACACTTACCAAACTAGTCTATCACAGTACAGCATTACACAGTTACAAAACATGCTACAAAAATTACTGGGCTCTGCCACACCCAGAGGTGTATTTCTAGGTGGATGACATCAGCACCCTTGCCAAAGGTGAGTATGTGAATTGTAAGGATTGTGCATACTCTAAAAAGCATTGCCCCTTCTCAGGCAGACAGACACACACTTGGCAAACCTGAGATTAGAACACCTACCAAACTAGTTTATCACACTACAGCATTATGCAGTTACAGGACACGCTACAGAAATTACTAGGTCACAGCACTCCCAGAGGTGTATTTCTAGGCAGGTGACATCAGCAGCCTTGGCAAAGCTGAGTATGTGAATTGTAAAGAGTGTGCATACTCTAAAAAGCATTGTTCCCTTCTCAGGGGGACAGACACACACAGTTGGCAAGTCTAGAATTAGAACACCTACCAAACTAGTTTATCCCACTACAGCATTACGCAGTTACAGCACACACTACAGAGATTATTGGGTTATAGCAGTCCCAGAGGTGTATGTCTAGGTGGGTGACATCAGCAGGAATGAGAAAGAAGGGCATTTCAAGTGTACTACAAGTTGTACATGTCATTTACCTGTGTGTGCCCGCTGCTTACTGTCACGAAAACACATTTACACCTGCCAAAAAGTGTCTTATTCAGTCTTAAATGACATTATCAACAACCCTTGCAGGTCTTGAACCCTGGACCATGCACACCAAGGTCACTGGACCTACCACTAAGCCATCTGGGCTGTATACATGTTTCATGGCTTTATAATACACATTTTACTACAGATATTCCACAGTACTGAAAACAAATGGGACAGTCACTTTGTGTACATATGTAAAGTACCCTTGAATGTATTGTGAAACAATATAGACAAGTCTACATATGTACAACTGCTATAACTAAATACTAAATACATATATGCACTTACGGGATGTGTACACACACACACACACACACACACACACATATATATATATATATATATATATATATATATATATATATATATATATATATATGCATTTACACAGACACAGCTATAGCCATATATATAAACATGTCTGAACACCCTTTGTGACACAGAAGGGTTCCAAAGGAATTGACGTGTACACAAAACAGAGGCAACTCTTGTTTTATAACATTTAAATCTTAATCAGTTCACCAGAGAAGGGATGATTGTTTTGTATGTGGAGTTTGGGGTGGGGAATGATGGCTAAGGAAATGTACCCCGAGGATTGTGGAGTTTGTGTGGGGGAATGATGGGTATGGACATACACCCCGGGGACCACATCTGTGTCACTGCTCGACAGTGGCACAGGAAAATAACATACCCAACAGTAGTCATTCTTGACTGCCTATTATTTTCTATTCCTAACTATGTAATAATTTGTAGACTCCACTCCCCACAGATGACTACCATGGTGTGCAGCATGTTAAAAGACATAACACGTGTATGCTTGGCTACAGGGTAGTCACACACACAAACGCACACACTTGTCAGTATTGTCCTTACAAGTCTTTCCTGTGTAAAGGTAACTAGTAGAATGGTATGCAGTTGGGGTACTTACTCTGTTTCTGCTTCTGAGCTGGGTAACATCACAGGACTGATTACTTGCAGTGGGGAGGGGGGAAAAGGGTGGGTTAGCAGATGACAAGGATAATGGCCAGTGCAAAAGGTGGTTTCTCGTTGGAAAGCGGTAAAACCCGCTGTCATCCAAGGATGCAGACACAAATACACACACACAACCACTTGCTGACACACACAGTTGTCAGTGGTGGAATCAGAACTCCTGCCTATCTACAGATCACCATTACAGTACTACGCGGTTAGGAGATGAGGCACAGAGATTACACATTTCAAGGCAGTCAGAATGCCCTTCTAAGATTGAGGACATCAACAGGGATACTGACAGTTAAGATGTACATAGCTGTAAACCTGTGTGTTTAAAGTAGGAGTCCATTACAACCTGTATGCACAAACAAGACACATCATCTGCAGGTAAGATATAGGTAGGCCTGAGAGGTATAGTTGTAGCACAACAAGCCCTGAACTGGAGTATGTCCATATGTGGAATGGACAACTACTATCACTATACAGGGTTACAATGGTCATGCTCATACACAGAATCACAGGACTTGTTTGGATGCATTGACTCCAATTACACAAGAACTGGACCCCACACAGTTTGGGTTTGTAAAAGAAAGATCACGTCTCCTAAACCTGATAGACTTCTTTGAAATAGTCACCAAAGCCATAGATGAGGGTAAGGTGGTTCACACAGCCTATCTAGATCTCGCCAAGTTGCTTGACACCATCCCCCACTCTGGAATTATAGATAAACTCACTAAACTAGGTATAAATCCCTATGTCACAAGATGGGTTGCCAACTGGCTTACTGACAGAACCCACACTGTGAAAGTAGTAGACTCCAAATCAGACTTCAGACCAGTGACAAGTGGAGCACCACAGGGTTCAGTCCTGGGTCCTCTCCTGTTTGGTATCTACTTCTCTGAAGTATAGGCTAACACAGAAGGTCTTTGGCTAACTAAATTTGCAGATGACTGCAAACTAGGAGCCATAATCAAAACTCCTAATGATGTGGACATCCTACAAAAGGGCCTCACTGAGACAGATGCCTGGTGTCAAAGCCATGGTCTCAAGCTCAATGCCAAAAAGTGCATTGTCATCCCTTTGGTAAAAACTCTGCACCCATGAACTACCACATAGGCGGTAGTCTACTTAACACCAAAAGTGTGATAAGAGACCTTGGGACACAGGTGGACAGTAGTCTCTCCTTTGATAATCACATTGCCACAGTGGTCAGGAAATCCTTCTACGTGGCACACCTCATCACAAAAGGTTTCTCATCCAGAAAAAAAGAGATCATTGTTCCCCTCTATTCATCACTCATTAGACCCATTATAGAGTACAACGCCCCTTTTGGTATGTACCTCACAAGACATCTACAACAACTGGAAAGGCCACAAAAATACCTCACAAAGAGGATTACTGGCCTCGAACAGATGCCTTACGCAAACAGACTCAAAAAACTCCAGCTTTACTCTGTCACATATCGCCTACTCAGAGGCAATCTCTGCCTAATGTACAAAGCTATGTCAAACCCAGAGCTGTTGGACATGCTCCACTTGAAATCCCAATCCCTCCGAGCTACACGCTCTAGGGACCTAAACCTTGTCACCACAATAAACAGAACATGCTGGAGGGATATATTCCTGTCCCAGAGACTTCCCATACTTTGGAACAGACTACCTATCTATATCAAACTGAGCTCCTCATTAGCACTCTTCAAGAAAAATCTTGATGATCGGATGGGTAATAGGAAATTCACCCTGAGAATCACTTCTGTGGTTCTGCTTGACAGGGGCACAGGAAAACTATTTTCTTGGTTGCTGAAAGCCAGGGTACCTTTTTGGCTAGGCTTGTATAGGCCCTAGGGCCAATAGCCTAGTACCTACCTATGAACCTATGAACAAGGTCACAGTGAGCATGCTCATACACTTAGTAGCACAGGACCATTTGGGATGCACTATGACTACATCTACACAAGGTTATACTGAGCATGCTCATACAGTTAGAAACAAAGGGCTTGTTTGGATGCACTGACTCAAATTACACAAGGTGGCAGTGGGTACATTCATACACTTAGTAGCACAGGACTGTTTGGGATGCACTCTGATTCTTACCACAGAAGGCCACAGTGTGCACGCTCATATACTTAGATGTACAGAACACATTGTAATGGACTCCTATTGTAAACACACAGGTTTACAGCTATGTACATCTTAACTGTCAGTATATATGCACATCATACAGGTTTACTACCAGATACCTGTATGTGGCCCGTAAATGATATATCTGCGTCTGTGCTGTGTGATACACATGCATATATGTACATGAAGTACTGCCATATGTATGTGAAGTATGCACAATCATGCATGTGTGGAAGTGACAGACAATAGGTTAACTGGGACACACAGGTGGATGCCATGATACTGGTATGGACCACTCCAGGTGGTAGTGTCCACATATTCATAAAGGCTACTCACAAGTAAAGACCACTACTCTGACATAATTCATCACAGATGTGTCAGGTACAGGTGACAGTGGCAAAGGCTGCATTCTATGTAGCATCCTCATATACATCCACCACCATATTTCCGCAGACTACCAACACACATCCATACATGTGGTATGAAATAGTATGGTAGAACACCAAATAACCTTCGACTGGTGGACTATACCTAGCCCTACATCAACTGTGCAAAGTACCCATGTACTGACACAGTTGCATAATGTGTTATGCAATGCAATAATACCACTGTTTGTAACCAGGTCCATTGTACACATACCATGGCCCCTCGGATGTTGTCAGCATTAACACAGTTGACTGTTGCTGTACACCAGTAAACAACACCCTCATGGTTGGATATGACCTAGATGTACCTGCCCTGGATATGTACATCCCACACTCATATAACATAAATGAGAATACCATTGCTGTTGTTGTCCTTTGTACATACAGGTGGCTACATTCATTACACACATGCACATGAATGCTAACAGTACATATGGTTTGATATCTATGTTGACAGAGGTAATATTCCCTCTCTACTGGTCACCCATGACACCTATCACATCATACAACAACCCATGTGGCATGTATGTCATTAGACATGTCCACCTAATGCAATGCCTACAAACATACCCAAATAAAAGGATCATAGGACCTACACACATAGCTGGTTTTAGCACGTTTGCTTGGATTTATTACCACAATAGCCAGAACGTGCTGGGGTGAGATGTTTACAAGCCATGGACCTCGCACATGCTTGAATAAGTGTAATGCCTAGCTCAAACAGAGCTCATTGCTAGCACTCTTCAAGTTCATAGGTTCATAGGTTTATACTAGGCTATCTGCCCTAAGGCATCTATAAGCCTAGCTCAAAGTTTTGTGGCTTACGCCACCCCTTATGTTAAAAAATACTGTGCCCATTAGTTTGTTGTGCCTCTGTCCAGCAGTGACACAGAGATGATTCCCGGGGTAAACCTACGATCTCCCATCCACCGGTCAAGATTTCTCTTGAACAGAGCCAGCGAGGTGCTCTGCCTCACATGGACTGGGATTCTATTCCACAGCATAGGGAGTCTCTGGGTGACAAATCTATCCCTCCAGCATGTCCTATTTATATCCGTGCTAAGGTTTAAGTCGCTTGCTCTAGTGGATCTGGTAGATTTGGATTTTTTGAGGTGGAGCATGTCCATTAATTTCGGGTTGGACATGGCCTTGTATGTCAGGCACAGGTCACCTCTGAGCAGGCGGTATGCGACTGAATAGAGCTGGAGTTTCTTCAGTCTGGCAGCATATGACAGATTTTGGAGTCCCTTTATCCTTTTGGTGAGGAACTTTTGGGGTCTCTCCAATTGCTGCAGGTGTCGGGTGAGATACATCCCGAATGGGGCATTGTACTTGATCATTGGTCTGATAAGTGAAGAGTACAGGGGAACAATGACCTCACTATATCTGGATGTGAATCCCTTCATGATCAGGTGGGCAATGTAGAAGGTCTTTCTAACCACTTTAGCAATGTGAGTGTCAAAAGAAAGGCCACTGTCAACCTGGGTCCCCAGGTCCCTGATAACCTCTTCTGTGCTTAATGGATTGCCACCTATATGGTAGCTTGGGGTTACCTTGTTTTTCCCGAAGGGTATGACTATACATTTTTTGGCATTTAACTTCAGGCCATGGCTCTGGCACCAGTTATCAGTTTTGAGACCCCTCTGAAGGATATCTGTGTCCAATGTACTTTCCACTATGGCCAGTTTGCAGTCATCTGCAAACTTTGTCAGCCATAGTCCTCCTATGTTTGCCTGTACTTCTGAGAAGTAGATGCCGAACAACAGGGGCCAGGACTGAGCCCTGTGGGACCCCACTTGTGACCGGCTTGGAGTCTGGCGTGGCGCCAGCAACTCTAACCCTCGGGTTCTGTCCTTTAGCCAGTTTGCAACCCATCTTGTGACATATGGTTTACATTTAAGCTGGTAAGTTTCTCTATAATACCTGAGTGGGGTATTGTGTGAAAGCTTTGCAAGGTCAAGGTAGGCTGTATGGACTGCCTTTCCCTCATCAATGGCCTTGGTGACTGTTTCGAAGAAGTCGACCAAGTTCAAAAGGCATGATCTGCCCTTGACAAAGCCAAACTGGGTCGGGTCCAATGTCTGCAAGTCCCCTATGTCTTTGTTTATGAGTTCCATTATGATCCTCTCAATAGCTTTGCAGACCAGGCTTGTTAAGCTTATGGGGCAGTAATTTCCAGGGTCCGTAGAGGTACCGCCTTTGTGGAGTGGGACCACAGTTGCCGTACACCACTCCTTGGGCACGTATCCTGTGGTAAGGCTGAGATTAAACAGCTGCCTTATATGCGGGTTTAGTTCCTCGTTGAGTTCGTGTAGCACACAGCCGGGGACACCATCCGGTCCCATTGGTGCTGTGTTTTTAGCTTTAGAGAGAGCAGCTTTCACCTGCACATTAGAGATGTCTGGGAGGCTACACTCCGCTGGGATAGTTATCTCTCCTTTTGGGGGGGGGGGGAAAGTTTGCACTGGACCTGGCTGCCAGTATGTTGGCAATGTCTGTGGGTTCAGTGCTTATTGTACCATTTTGCACTAATTCTGCATATCTGGGAGTTTCCACCCAGGTTTCTAACATAGCTGAAGAAGGCCTTATGATTGTCTTTTGAATCTATTGCAATTTTTCTCTCAAATTTGGCCTTGGATGATTTTATGAGTGCTCGTATTTTTTTACTAATAATGATCAAGGGTGTCTTCTCTTTTATGGATTTTGCTCTATCATGTAACAGCTTTCTCCTCTTATTGTAAAGTTTGTTTATGGCTGGGGTCCACCAGACTGGACGTTTGCCCTTGGTGGAAAGAGTCTTGGTTTTATTAGGGATTGCCTGATCCATGCAGTCCTGGAGGTGTTCGTAGAAGGCATTTGTAAGGGCTCTGGGGCCTTGAAGGATACCACACCAGTCTTGAGTAGTGTGAAGTTTGCTTTAGAGAAGTTCTTCACTGTGGTCTTTTTTGTTTTGGGTGGGGGCGGGATGTGGATTTCCAGTGAGATAAGTTTGTGATCTGATCTCACCAATGAGGGATATACTTCCAGTGTGGAGCATTTTGTCCCCATGTTTGTGATGATGAGATCTAGTATATTTTCTCCTCTTGTGGGGTGTGTCTGGCAAATATGTGTGTGTGGCAAATATAATGTGATCACTGTTGACCATTACAGTGCCCTGGCTTCACAGTGGAGCTGTCACCTAACAGTTTGTGGGATCATGACATGGAATATTGCTGTGTATGTGTGTGTGTGTGTGTGTGTGTGTGTGTGTGTGTGTGTGTGTGTGTGTGTGTGTGTGTGTGTGTGTGTGTGCATGTGTGTGTCTTGTTGATGTGCTGTTGGCATAAATGTACACTTGGCTACTCAGTGAAGGTGGTTGTGTGTCCTACCAGTACATGAATACAACATCCATTATGGTGTAATGCCCAGCTAGGTTTCACACATGGTGTGGGGAAGGTGTGTAATGTATCCTCTTGACCTGCTAGTCGATTTACTGATGGAGACTGCATATGTGTACATGTATTCATGTGTGTTTAGATTCCATGCGTATGCAGTGTCTAATGTTTGAAGTTGACTGTTGTCTTAGTACATCATGCAGTTGCAATGCAGCCTCAACATTGCCAACAGTATATGGTAATATGCTTAAAATACAGTAAGCTGTACTTTAGGTATGGACAGATGTTTGGACATAACTACTAAGTGGTGGGTCTACTTTGCAGATGAATGATTACTGTGGACAGCTCACAGGTGTGTTACAACCATTCCTACAATAACCTGTGTAACTGCTAAGCTATGGTTTTGTTAAATGAAGGGGAGGGTACACAACTTAGAATGCAGTAAGGGTGACACTGAAGTCAAACCTCTTGACACCTGGAACAGTAACACCTCCCCTGTGCATATATAGTGCATATATCGACACAGTTGGCAAAGGAAAGAGTCAGTATGCATTGTAGCGTGTGCGATAGTGCTGTCACTCTGTAATACCTATCATGAGATAGGCAGGTGTTTGATTCACAGTACTGGTATGTGTGGGTGTGTGTGTCCATATATGTCACGTATGGTGGGGAATACATCCCAAATGTTTATCACTCTCCTGTACACTGTTGTAGACATCTGTACAGAGTGAAGTGTAGAAAGCAAGACATAGGCAGGTGATTGAATCACACACGTCAAGTGTCTGTGTGTGACATAGGTGTATATCTTTGTGAATGCCGCAGTGTGTGTGTGTGTGTGTGTGTGTGTGTGTGTGTGTGTGTGTGTGTGTGTGTGTGTGTATGTGTGTGTGTTTGTGTGTGTGTGCGCGCGCGTATGTATGGCTGTCCGGTCTCTGGAGTGAGGCTGTATTTTACCATTGTGAAATTATAAGACCCCTCCCCCCATCCACTCAATGCAATCTAGTATCCCTGTTGATGTCATCAATCTTAGAAGGGCATTCTAACCACCTGTAAACATGTACACCCTGGGGTGAGGCTTGGTGTTACATAGCCTATTGATGAACCCCCCTCCCCACATACACTCACCGCAATCTAGTATCCCTGCTGATGTCCTCGATCATAGGCCATTCAGACTACCTGTACATGTGTAATCTCTGTGGTGCATCTTGTAATTGCGTAGTACTATAATGATGGTTTGCCCATAGGCAGGGGTTCTCATCCCAACACTGGCAAGTGTGTGTGTTACTGTGTCTGTGAATCCCTGAGTGTGTGTATGTGTATGCATCCTGTCATGAGAGAGGGCATTACTGCTTCCCAATGTGAAGCTGCCTTTACCCTTGTCATCTGCTAAACCACTCTTTTACCTCCTCCCCACTCCAGGTAACTATACCTGTGATGTCACCCACTATGGATGTGATGGCTCTGGCCACAGTAGCTTACTACACAGCTATCATGCTCTTAGATCATTAGATCAGTAAACATGTTTGAAACTTGGGAGATTATAACTGTGATGTGGAAGCTACAAAGTGCATGCAGGTATTGTCATACAGACTTGTGAGTAGTCTACATTTACATATGGGACACTAACCACAAACACTGACATCCCCCAGCACATGCAATTACACCTGAAAGAGGAAGGCAGAACATCAAGATCAACATGCAGTTACTGTTGTTACAAATGGTACTTACTGTTGAAAGTACAAAATGCATTCTAAAACTGTTGTATATGGTATGTCTGCTGCCTGTCAACACCACTCAACAATTGTAATCTACAATTGTCTTCCTAGTATGTTCACCCTGTGCATCAGACCATATGAGCATGTCCCTGCACCGATGGTGTGGATGACAGAGATGCGGCACAGGCATCACCATATGCACAGGGAGATAATGTTTGCCAGAGCCCTAGTCTGCACCATTGGATGACATCATGTTTGTGGGTTAAGGCCTTTGATCTCATTGGGTGTGTGTGTGTGTGTGTGTGTGTTGAGGTGCCCTACATTTGTTTCTGGTGTGTGCATGTATGTATGCACACAGGTCTGGCATGTGGCTGGCCTACACAGGGGTATTATTGACAGCTGCAGACTGTACAGAGCAGGTTTCACAGTTCACGGTGTCTGGGCATGGCCACGTGACCTGTGCCTGCTAGGGGTTGCACGGGCAATACCAGGCAGAGGTCCAGATTGGGTGCTGTCTGATGACACGTGTCCACTGGAACCGTGTCCCTGTTGGGACCATCCAGGACCACGTACACATAGCCTGTTGTGTCCTGGTGTGGACTGCACAGCACCAGCTGCACTGCTGTTGCTACCGCCACTATGGGAGCAGGCATGTGAAGTAGCATGTTCATGTAGACCTTCAACAGGTGATGTAGCTGGCCTACGTCCACATGTCTGACTCCTCACTCCCACCAGATGTTCCAGCACAGACATTCCACGCTCGAGGATTGACATGCCACGGTCAAGGACTCCACCATGTCACCCAATCATCTATCCAAAACATCTGCAAGATGATGGTGAGCATTTGCAATAGCCTGGATGTTGTCAGTTAAAGAATGGACAGTAGCCTCTGAAGCCTCAGACCTTCTCTGTTGTGCCATTCAGCATGTTCCTGTGCCTCCATTACAGCCTGAAACATGCATCTGGTGACACCAGCTGATGTGCTATGTCTTGCAGGGGCATGTTGCCAGAGGTCCTCCTACGAGCAGCACTGGGCACATGCCTGTGTGGGACATCACCAGTCAGTTGGCTGGGATCATGGTGTGCAGGTGCACCTTCCATAGTCTCCACACTTTCCTGTTCCATGCTACCACCCACCAACTGTCCTTTCTCTATGGCCACTTGTGATGGGGTATGTATAGGCATGAGATCTGTGTGCGGAGATGAGGGGGATGCAGGTGGAATGGCAACCAATGGCACAGTTTCAGCCCCTGACAACCCTGCCTGTATTTCAATCATACTTTCATCATCACTGCTAGAGTCTGTGGGGACATTAACATCAGGTGGACCACAGGAGGGCAATGCACCTACATCAACACCTGTGAGGGGCAGACAAGAACAGTACATTGCAAGTTATACAGTACAGTACACACACACAGGCACAGACAGACAAAGACAGTCACAGACAGACACAGACAGACAGATATACATAGTCAGACAGACAGATACAGACAGACACAGACACAGAGACACATGCTAAGGCACCCAACGGCATGCAACATGCATGTGATATGGCAGAAGGCATTCAACTTAGACATTTATAGTGGTAGTTATCATACATTCATCAGTAGCACAAAAGAGCATGCATGTGTTATAGCAGAAGGCATGCACCTTACACAATTATAGTAGTAGTTAGCATACATCCCTGCGTTGCACCATTTGTGTTGGTAGGTTATGCCCCAAACCTGCAAAACAATGCATGCACTATGCACGGTTGCACCACACTGCCATGTTTTGTGCAACATACCCCACATGTTAACAGACCATCACTGACCTTTGTACATCTGCCACAGATAATTTGTGTTGGCCACTGTCCCTATGTGTGAGGAGGACATGAGCAGAAAGGTATGTTGAGTGAATACTATGCTTGCTTGAGCCCTAGCTTGCATATCTCCCAAAAACAGTGCATGTCTGTTCAACATTATTCTGCTTACCCCTGAGCTGAGTCTACAGACAATGTGCATGTGGCTGTACACACATGTTTGACATGGCTGTCCCTACTTTGCAATTGTGCCACAGACCAGCACTGGTTAACAGTACACCAGTTTGATGTGTGGCATATATCCTTGCCAATCACATGTAGTATGACATGTCTTCTGCTGATGTGTTGAATGACATGCATACATGTTTAACACAATGGTGTCCTTTCAAATATACAGTGAGGTAATGGTGTCCCAATGCAGGGACGTGTTATACTAACATGGACCTTCAGCTGACTCAGTGTTGTCAGTCCACCCTACATACAGTGACATACTGCATATTGAGATGATGTGCACAGCCATTGCAGGGCATCATGTGGCTTCACTATTGCTATACAGTGTGAGTTACAGGCACAGTTCATAGCCATGACTGTGTTCAGACACAATACATATCTAATGTGGAATGTAACCCACATTACTGAGGTGTATACACACTAAACCCTAATGTGGAATGTGTGACGCAGGTCACTGAAGGGTATACAGATGACACCCCTGCATATCTGCAACCATATTGCTGATGCCTGGCAACTATGCCCAGACATGGCTAACTTAACAGTACTCCATGTCCCACATGCAATCTGTGTACCTCACACACATGCAGAGCAAGCATGACAGTGATGTCTGACACCAGCAAGGTGAATGTACTGTATCTGTGGCCTGATGTGGTTGTATGTGTATGTTGTGCAACACGTGTATGTATTGGATACTGTATAGGTGAATGATTTCATGTCATGACACACTCATGATGTTCAAGACATGTTATGTGGTGGTTTGATGTCATGCCTACACAAGCTGTGCACATGCCTGAATGATGTTTAGTGTTCCACATCTGCAATATCACCATTACATAAAGGCCATAGTTGCATTGTGTCAGGCCAATGTACAACAGGGTGTGCACACATGTACTTCTACTGTGTGTGTTGCTTCATGTCTCTGGCCATCCTCCATGGCCATGTGTAAACATGTTTTGTCCAATGGCTGTGATGGGCATCTATTTCACATGTCAGTGTTGTCCCATATGACATACACCCATACATGTCATATGTTCCACTGAGGACAGGGTTACGCAGACAAAGGGTGGTATGTTTGAGATGTGAGTTATCATGTTTTGCAGGATAGTTAAGCAGTGTTGCAGTCAGCCCACTAAATGTCATGGACATGTCAGATAGCACATGACATTGTGTCACATTCATAGCAAGGGTATAATCCACAAGGGTGAATCCTGTGGCTGGTCATACTCCAGCTCCAAAACATTTAGAGTGTGTGCACACATATGGTCTCTGTATAGTACTGTTTGTATTCCCGACATGTATAATGCTGATCTGTAGTACATGCCCCTACAGTGAGCCACACCTCCACCATTGTATTCACAACTGTCCACACATCTGGCAATGACAGTTTGTAAGGTTCAGTGTAGGTGTTTTATATAGTCTTCAATTATTCCACATGGGTAACTACTGTGATGCATTGCAGGTTTGACCTGTATATATTAACAGGGCCACCATACATTATGTGTACATGTGTTAAATGGCCACATGGCAGATAGCATGTAATTAATATGATCTGTGCATTATTGAGCCTCATAAATAATAACAATCTTACCTGCAACAGGCTGCTGTCGCTGCAAAATGCCAGAGGTACCTAAATAGGAGTGTCACAGCAGTAAGATCATTATCCACACCTGTGTGATAGCTACAGGGTGCAATGTGCATGTTAGTACATAAGCCAGTACAATAGACTATACTATGGAGTATGCACATCTGTGCATACATAGAGTCGCAAACTATGGTATGTGGCATGTCTGCATACATGCCTTGCATATGATGTTACATTACATATTGTACAGTAACACATGTAACTATATGAAATATAGTTGTGTTATATGTGCAGTAGTGCCTTACCAGGCAACTCCAGGCTCAGTGGCTGTGAGACACCCACCTCCACAATACCAGCTAAAGCTTGTGGATGGGGTTCTGCAGGTGTCCCCAGGTTGGCCAGCAGCTCCTCGGTACATGTGAGTGGGGGCTGGGTGAGTGGCCCCCCCACCTGTTGCATCTTGTTCCCTGGTGATTGCATTTGCATGCTGTTTTGCCCATCTAATGATGGTGCATTGTCAGCACACCTGCTGATAGGTGTGATTGTGGCCACCAACATCATTTACCCTCCTGCGCAGTTCCTCCCACTGGGCATCCCGCTGCTGTGCATCCTGTGGCACATGGCTGAAGAGTGTTACATGGTTGTCGAGGAGGTATGGAATGAGGACCTCATCCTCCAAGTGGGTGTATGGTGGTAGCCTGGCATGCAGCATACCTGGAAGACATAATGATGGAGACAGGTCACAGTAACTCACAGAGAAGTACAGAAGTACAGCTAAACATATATGTGTATCACATTTATTAAGATTAAAAATATGTCTTTTCAAATCTACATCACACTAACACCACTGACATGTTTAACTCACACACATTTGACACATACTGGTGATTTGACGTTATCACCATATATGTGTGTGTCAAGTGATGACATTGCTCATACTCCATATGGATGTTGTCTTGATGTGGGCATGTCTGTTTGCCTGTAATGGTGTCTTTACCTATCAGCACATGCCTGGATGTGTTCACATTAATGCAATAGACCTTAATGTTGTGTATATGTCACATATATAGTCATACACAGCCTTAAGGGACATGACCTGTGACCCTGCAGACTTGATCACAGAAAGTTTTTACATGTATGTGTTTTGCCATATACATCTACATGGCACTGTACAGCAGTCTAGCATCCTGCCATGTATTACCCTTGTTGCACATGTGAAACACATGGGACAATGGCTAGCTTGATGGTATTTGCAAGGCTGGATATCAACTATAGCATGTATGGTCATAGTGAACTAGTAGGCTATATGCCCTGGGCCATTTATGAGCCTAGGCTAAAATGTTACCTAGCTGTAGCCAACAGACAGTTAAGTTACAGTGGCCAGTTCAAGCAGTGCCACAGAACTGATCCACAGGGTTACTGACATATTTGCCATGTGGTCATCACACCATGTATCAAAGAGGGGCAATGTGCAGCTTTGCTGGACAGGGATGCATAGTATGACAGGAGTATGTAAAGTGTATGGGACAGGGATCTGTCAGGCATGTTGTGATCCTTGTACTAGAATGGTGGATGGCCATGAAGTATGTGTTTATTTGAAATCAGGATGTGTAAGTGTAGCATGTCCAACATCTCTGTGTTGGACATGGCTTTATTCAGGGTAGGCATCATGCTACATAGTGGAGCTAGGGATTGGGAAGGCTAGTGTAGGCCATCTGAACATGGCCAATAACCTTTAAAAGAATATGTGATCTATTATGGGTCACTTGAGTGTTGAGTATGGCTGAACAATGATCTCTGTATTCATGGATGGCACCCTGTCATGATTAGGGATGCCACTTATGACTACCTGACTGGTGTGGTGAAGTAACTATCAAAGGAAAGACTACTGTCCAACTGCATCCCATACACACACAGTTTCCATTATGTTGACTGCTGCCTAGGTGGTAGTTCATGGGTACGGGGTTTTTAACATACGGGATGACAATGCAATACTTAGCTGTCAGATTGTGGCCATACATCACACACCACACATCTGACCCACAAAGGCCCTTCTATATGTTGCCCGCAGCACTCATTGAGTCAACTATTGCTCCTAGTTCATAGTCATTTGCAAACTTCAATAGGCAGATGCCTTCTGTGTTAGTCTGTGTGGTATAGATAACAATGAGGGGGAGTACCAGGAATGAACCCTGTATTACTGTAGCTGGCACTGGTTTGATGTGTTTGCATTAGTCAGACACCTTCTGTAGTGTTGGTTCTGCTAGCAGTCCAGTTGCCAGCCACTCCTGTGACATAGGAATATACACCTAGTTTACTGAGTGTAGCTGGAACACAGTATGGGTGATGGTGTCCTAAGACATGGCAAGGTCATGATATGCTGTGTGAATCAACCTTACTGTCATCTATATCTGTACTGACTACATTAAATAAGTTGATCAAGGTTCATGGCCTTACAGACCAGACTCAGCAGGGTATTAGTGCACTATTTGCTATTATCAGAAGTGTCTCCCCCTTTGTGGGGTGTGATAACTGTTGCTATGCAACATTCAGTGTGTACACAGCCTGACATGAAGCTATGATTGAACATGATGTGTATGTGAAGAGCAAATTGTTCTGACATTTGTGTAAGATACACCCCAGGATGTTGACAGGTCCCATGCAAGCTGAATGAATGGCTTTAGAGAGTGCAGCTTGTACCTGCATAGTTGTTATTACAGGGGCTCTGTAGTGTACACGGATATATAAATATGTGTACCTGTTGGGGTGGTGAGTCTGGGTTTAGGTTATCCAAGACCCTATCTGGATGAACAGGTGCTATTTCTGTAGGTGCAGTACCTCTCATGCCAAAGTGCTGTGAAGCATGGCAGGCCTTGTTGTTGCCATTATGATTCATGACACAGCTATAGAATGCTCTTTGGTTGGCCACATAATATGTGGCTGATTAGTTTCACAGTAGCTTTGTGTGGCTTTATATGGTGTATCTGCATCTTACTGAGGCTGACCAGGGATCACCTCCACTAATGTGTGCTCACTCTTGCAACAGTTACTACCTTATGTGGTACAGTTTAAGGCAGGGTACCACCAGTTTGCCTTCCTGTTTGTGTTTAGTTGAATATTGGTTATGTTTCAATGGCATAATCACTGCACTTATGTGAGTGCTTAAAGTGCATTTGTGTAGGATTCAACATTTGCACATGCATTGTCCATCTGCATGGGTGCCATGACAGTCACCACTTCACTCTTAAGAAGCATGACATTGGCTTTGGAGACTGACTATGGATAGCATACTGTTAGCCCTGTTTGTGTGACTATGGTGATCCAGGTTATTGGGGTTGATGAAATCCAACATGCATTGAGCACAGGTGTTGGTACATGAATCTTCCCAGCTCATAATAGGTTAGTTGAGAGTAGCCATTATTATGGTTTTCTGTCTCAAACTTAATATTCCCCATTACAGCGCAATATGACAGTTGAGAATTCTGAGGCATGGTAGGTTATCTGTTGCAAGGTGCAATTTCAATTCCACTTTGGCACAAAGGTAGTTGCTCAGCATGCTGCATCTGAGGTTATGCAAGTGCAACTAGCATGGGGGTGTACATATCCATCAGGAATATCGACACACCTGTGGCCTGTGTGTTCCAATAAAGGATAATGGCCAAGAGGTGAGGTATGTGTTATAACATGGTCATGCAGGTGTGCTCTCCAGAGCATTGAAACATGTCTCAGTCACTGCACAGATATGTTCTCCATGTTAGGGATTGACGTAAGTGAGTCCATATTGAGTTTCTGAAATGTACCATTGAGCAGCAAGACCCGCAGTTTATTGCTTGGCTGTCCCTGTTACAGCAGTGGACTTTCACTGGAACATTGCATGATGAAGGCACTATAGGGAAAGCATGAGCCCTAGCCAGTATCTAGATTCCCAGGGGTGACAGGTGCAGGCCCTGTCTGGCAAAGCATCATGGTCTGTCAACCATGTTACCCCATGCAGAGAGATACTGGATACCCTTTGAATTACACCAGTACATTAGACAATTGTGGAATACAATCCTTTTGTCCCTCTACTGCAGTATCATTCTGGCCAATGGCAGAATGCTACCCAGGCCTTAGGACATACCTGTATTGGCTACAAGACCAGACAGTTCCTGCATGTGTATTTCCATGCAGTCCAGGCTACTGCATCAGAGGTCCTGCACAACAACATGGAATATGCCAGAGCCATGTGTATAGTTCAAAAGGTGGTCTGAGTGTGTGGGTATGTGGCTAATCATGGCAGACAGGCAGCTGACAGTATGTTTGCCCTCATATAGCTTGGTGTGTAACATAGTGCTAGAGTTTGCATTCACAAATGAGTACTGTTGGGCATGTTTCTGGCCATGTGTTCTGAGGTGTGGCACAATTATGCAAACTATGTCATTCAGGTTTTGTATTTTGTTGTCTGTCTATTCCAGCTTGGGAGGTCTCTTGCTTGGCCAGATACTTAGAAGCCTCTGTGAATGTGTGTGATTTCTGGTGGTATTTGTGGGTGTCCTTACTGTGTTCTGGTACGGGTATGTGCTGGTTGTGGTGATGAGATGCATGTGTTAACCTACACCTCATGACTGTCCAGTCCAGTCATGGGTGTAGACTGGACTGCCTTCCAGCTTACCCCTGTAGCTGCATCCCAGACAATCTGTGGGGTGTGGTGTTAGGTGGGTTTGGCAGTGTACCTGACATAGAGATTACATTCCCCCGGGATGGCCACATACACAAAGCTGACATTAGTAAACACCAGTAGCTGACTAGTGGACATGCCTGTATGATCATTCAGTGCTACAAGTACCAAGTACTGTATTTAGTTTACGTATTGCTTATGAATATGTTTTAGACAGTGATGCTCACAAGTAAATATCTGTGCTATGGACGTGACAACACTGGCTATTACAGAAACATAGTAGCTACTTTTAGCAGCAGTCCTCCTCTGAGGAGCACATCACATCCTGATAGTTGATTACAGATGATGCAAGTGTCAACAGGTCTGTATCCTTTTCTGGGTATATACTCACATATCCACCAGAACCATGAGCTTTGTTGGGCATGGACACCCACTCCCCAAACAGTATCAATAGACTCTGCTGCCACTATCAACATGATCAGGATATAATCAGATAGTGTAAGCCATCACCTATGAAGCAGCTATTACACATGGGCACCAGTCTCCTACATCTTACACTCCTACTGCAGATGTTACACTGGAGTTACAGATGATATGCAACCTGTTTCATTACCAGTACTGTGCACAACCTTACATACAGTATTTGCAAGCAGCTATTAGTTTGGCAATGAGAGGTTAGGCTACACAAACCTGAAAGTTCAACCAGTGTTTCTCTACTCTCAATATCCACTCTATATAGGTGTGCACATAGCCATTTGGGCCAGCCCTGTAACAAGGGTCACTACACATTTGCAAAACATGTACACATGCACAGCTGTAATTGCTTGCAAACGATACTAGTGAGGTGGATATTACATGTCTTATGTGCATGGATAGTTACCTAGCTCTTCCAATTTTCTTTGCTATCATGCTGCTAAATTGTCAGATCATATGTATCCTGTTATTGAGTATTGTAATCGCCAATAGACACAACTAATGTTTGCATAACATAACAGAAACGCTATGTAAAATGGAATACAGATCTGCCTAAAATACTGTATATTACACAGTTATTGGCACAATATCCCACAATGTAAATCATATTTGCACAGTAAGCCCATCTTTGCCATGTTCATCTCACTAATACACCCATACATATGTCTACTGTTACAATATATCAACATATACTATCCCCTGTTATAGCACATACTTGTTGGACCTACCCTGACAGTGACAGTGGCTGGAAAAGAATTGGTGAATTCCAAGCCCGTATATATCATCCCTTGTGGTGTATGAGGAGTTTGCCTTGTGACCTACAGCAGTACACACATAGAATACTACAAGCATTACTACTGCTCAACAATACATCACTACAAGATAGCTATTTCCACGATATGCATCGATTACACTGTAATTATTACAGAACAGGTACTACATACACAGACATACTAAATGTTATGCATACCTTCTTAGTAACTGGAGGTGTTATTGACTGGTATATTAATCATTTTTGGTTTGTGTTTCGATCTTCTGTTGGGTATTTTGTACTATTCTGCAGGTAGATACAGATGGTTTGAATGTGTGACAAGGCATCGTTTTATAGTTAGAGATCAGTAACGTGCTATCCTGATCACCAGTTGGTGTTCCACAGTAGTTAATTACATGCACATCAGCTGTGCAGCTACTCCCTTAGCCAATACCATGGCAACGGTGGAGTATAACTGAGTACTCCACTTGGGCGTTGTCCCTTTGCCTTACTTGTGAGGAAGACAGCCTGGAAGTGTTGTTTAAAATCTATTGCAACAGCTGTATGGAGACAAACAGAAATATATTGTGTGTAATGCCTAGAAGATTTGGTCTACATGTTAGTACTGCTGTTATATTTCTGAACATTGCTACTTGTGCAGGTTTTGTCTGTATCTAATACTTCTGCATATGTTTCAGTCTGGCCAGGATGTTTGACCAGCTCATGGCTGTATGGCTATGCATATAATGTTAGGGGGGGGTTACAGTGTGCTCACCAGACATCTTTAGTTTGGTGTAAATGGGTTTCATACTGTGCTGATAATCAGTAATTGGTAACACTTCCTGGTGTAATTACTTTTCAACCCTCTGAAACAGGATTAGTTCAAACAAACCCTGTAACATCAGCAGCTGTTCCATTGTATAACAGCAACTATTTCATATAGGGCCATGTTAGTGCATCTCTGTTCAGGTATGTTAAGGTTTCAGCAGATGTCGTACAGTGGGTGAATAATTGGTTATGGTATGACAGTATGTATTGTTGTAATTAGTTTGGGTGTGGGGGAGATGTTGGTGGGTGTACATAGCAGATGCAGGTGTGTAGGAACTGCTTTTATACATATTCTATATGTGTGTGGGGGTTCTTCCCCTATGTGAACACATATCCCTTAGTGGAGTAATACTATGGTAATTGCAGGCTGATTCATTAAGGCACTGTTAAATGCTTCCAGTATAACATGCAAGTATTGTTAGTCCATGAATCCTTTTGGCAATAAATTGGAATGTAATAAAGTTTTGCTACATGAAAGATGTCTGTGTATTTCTGTCATGGATATTTGCAGTCATTGTAGTTGTGTTGGTGACTAACCCTATTTGGCTCATGTCCATAGAACATATTTGTAAGAGTGTATTGCCATATACTCTTCATATGTTATGTTCATATTGTTTGGGGGTGGCAGAATGTGTGATTGCTATGGTCCATGTTATACTCAGATTTGAACACTTCAGATGCTGTATACACACATGTTTATTATACTGAAGAATACTACCTAGATATGCAAACTGTGGTTAAGGTATACTTTTTAACATGAAAAACATCTCATATAATATATATTATTGCATACGTTTATGTGTACCTCCATAGATGTGTACATGTTTTTAACCTATCTATATATCTACATATATATGTGTATCTCTATATATCAACATGTATCTATGTATCTCTCTCTATCTCTCTCTTTCTCTCTCTCTCTCTCTCTCTATATATATATATATATATATATTCATTGGGTACATGGCGGTTTGCCCTATTTCCACACAATCCTCCCTTTTGTGTTTTAACCTGTCTGAATACACAGCTGGCATAGGTACATCTCAGGTAGCTTAGTGGTAGGTTACTCTGAGGATGGTGTACATGGTTGTGAAATCTAATCATGGAAGTGGTTATTATTTTACCTCTCAGAACAGGCACGGGTAAGGAAAGTGTGATTAATGCACATTTAAGCGGTTGTAAGCATGTTTGCCCGTGATCTGCGTGACATTAAGCAAAGGTTAAACCTGTGAAGCACTTATCTGTTTTACCGTGTTTAAGCACCACTTTTCCATTGCGCAAACCCGCACAAAACTGCTTACAACTTCTTAAAAGTGCTTTAATCAACCTGCATCTGACAGCCCTTATTCTGGCCCTCAAAATAAATTAACAGCCCTTGCAGGTCATGAACGTGGGACCATGAACACCACAGTCACTAACTTTACCACTAAGGCATCTGAGATATGTACAAATGTTATGGTGTTTAGAATATACATTTTACTACGGGCATTCCTCACTACTGAAAACAAATGTGACAGTCAGTTGGTGTACATATGTATGATACATGTTAATTTTCATATGTTTGTGGAATTAAGTGTTGCAATGTGACCTGACAGGGTGTATTATGGATGAGAATGGTTCTTGTTTTGTTTCTTTTTTATATTGTCCCCATACTCCATGTATACCCCTCCAGTTCAGTTATTGAACATCCAACCTAGGCTTTCCTTGATGCATAATTACATTGCACATTATTCCTCCCCCCACTCCAATCTCCACATACACAACAACCATCCCTTCTATGGTGAATTAAGTTAATATTAATAGTTATAATAGCAGAGCTGCATGCGTTTTGTGTACACTTTAATTCCTTTGGATTGCTTCTGTGTCACAAAGTGTGTTCATAGATGTTTATATATATGGCTATAGATGTAACTGTAGATATATATATATATATATATATATATATATATATATATATATATATATATATATATATATATATATATATATATATATATTTCTATATATGTGCAAACATCACTGGCATATATATATATATATATTTTTAGTATTAATTTGTAACAGTTATACATATGTAGACTTGTATATGTTGATTCACAAACTACAGTACATTACAATGTTCTGTACATATGTAGACAAAGTGGCTGTCTCATTTGTGGTCAGTACTGTGGAATGCCTATAGTATAAGGTGTAGTCTAAAGACTGTGAAACACATATACAGCTCAGATGGCTTAGTGGTAAGTCCCATGACTATTGTGTGCATGGTCCAGGGTTCAACACTTGTGATGCTTTAAAATGTGTTTTACTCCAGAATAAGGCTCATTTAAGCGATTGTAAGCATGGTTAAAAGTGTTTGTGCGACATTAAAGCAGCAGTTAAACAAACTTTAAAACCTATGACCTGTGCGAGCATACACGGCCACATCTGCTAACTACTCAGGATATATACATTTCAGTGAAATAACATCTCACTATGTGTTTACATAACATTACATTCTCTGTTGACTTTATCCTCCAGCACACATGGGTATATATGGGTGTTTCAAATGTTTATTATACTGAAGAATACTACGTATATATGCAAGCTGTGGTTAAGGTATACTTTTTAACATGAAAAACAACTCTGACTTTATTGGGATTTGAACCAGGAATGCACAGATACTATGCAAATGCTGTAATCATTGCACTATTGACATTAACGTTGCTTCTGCCTATTTCCTATTTAGATGATTTCTATATGTAAGCTAGGCTAAGCAAAGGACGGAGGCACCCAAACCCACTGAGCTTCACCTACTCTTGAAATAAAAACATAACAAATGAAATGAGAGACTATAAATTAAATTCCTAACTACATTAGGCATAGCCCCTCATTGACACACTTCATGAGAAACCTTGATGTGTGAATGGGTAACAGAATATACATCCCTGGCATAATTTGTCCCAGAACCATACAGCCAGGGGATGGGGGAGCCCCTTCAGTTTTATAGCTGCAAGACCTGTTGGGGAAATTGAATGGTGTTGATGTTTCACGTTAGCATGCCCTCTTTAGATCACTATGTGCTCCTATCACCCTCCATCACCCCAGTCCTCAAAAGCTTCTGGAAACTCTGCCTAGAATCACTTCATTGGCTATGCTTGACAGAGGCTCAGTAACTTCATCAATGGTGTGGAGAAAGCCAACACACTGAAGCTATGCTTCTAAATGCCCTTGGGCAGATAGCCTACTACCTTCCTGTGAACCTATAAAGTGCAGGCCATCACAGACATAATATGTGAATAAACAGAGCTTTCAGATCACAATATACAGTAAGAAATCACCATGTAGTCAGAAAACAGTTAAGTACAGTAAGAACATACAGAAAACTGATACTTAATCACTCCAAAAGCCTATATTTGAAGCTAGAAGACTTGTATAAGTTTAAGGCTTTCTATTGCTTACCAGTAGGTTACCTACAGGAAAGATGAGAAACAAGCACAGATGGGTAACATACATGCAACAATACCATACCAGCTTGCATGTGTCAGCTTTCAGCTTTGGAATACTGGCCAAGGCTATTGGCACCCCCATGGTGCCTTTTTTAGGCAAGTCTCAAAGGTGATTCCCACCTCCGTAAACAGCACAATAGTGAAATCATTGAGGGTTATGCTACTCAGCACCAGGGGTTGTAATCACAACATGCATACACTCACAGCACTTCTCCGTATGGACAACATCGACATCTGTGCAGTAACTGAGACATGTTTTAAGGCTCCTGAGAGCACATCAGCACTACCGGACTACAACTCATGCCACACATTTCGGCCACAGAACATGGACTGACACAGACATGGAGGGGATGTATCCATATTCATCAGGGATACCTACACCTCCAGGTTAGTGGGGCAACATGATACTTCTGAGATCATCCATGTGCAGCTAACATCAGCCACAACTGCAATGCAAACTGTGGCCTGCTACAGATTACCCTCCATGACCCAAGACCACCACTCCTCCTACCTGGAGACAGTGGAAAACATGACAGTCCTACTGAACACCCTGGTATTGGTCAATGTTAACTACCCTACCATTAACTGGGAAACTTACTCGAATACTCACTTCCAGGCACAGTGCTTCCTGGAATTTATCACCTCATATGCCCTTTGTCAGATGGTAAACTCTCTAACGAGAGTTGGAAACATACTAGAAGTGGTAATCACCAACATGGGTGACAGGTGCACTACAGCAAAGGTAAACCGGTCACTGGTTAGATCTGACCATGGACCTTTCACTGATGATTTCCACACCCAACCATCTCCCCCACCCGGGGAAACCACAGTGAATACCTTTCCTACAGCTACATTCACACTACTAAAGACAGAGGTGGGAGGTTTCACAGCCCCCACGCTAAGGAAAAACATTTCTCAAGATACAGAAAGATTTACAAATGCACTCTATAAGCACCTACAAGGATGTATGGGTCATGCCATCACTGGTAAACTAAGACTCGCTCCTCCTAGACAAGGACACCAGTCTGGTGGACCCCTGCAATAAACAAGCTATACAAAAGAAGTAGGATAGTAGTCCAGAAAAAACAGCAACACCCAGGAAGGGCAGACATCCATGACCAGTATTAGTAAGAAACAGAGGTCCCTCATGAAATCATCCAAGGCTAACATCAACAGGAAAATAGGCAGGGATTCGAAAGATAACCACAAAGCCTTCTTTGGCTATGTCATGGATCTAAATGGTAACACAGAAATTTGCACTGTGCTGGTCCAATATAGCACAAAATATACTGACCCTACTGATATCGCCAACATCCTTGCAGATACATTCAGTGCAAACTTCACCCCCTAAAGATACCAAAATAATACCTGGAAAGTACAGTATCCCAGACATCAGAGACACACAGGTGGAAATGGCCCTCTCAGATGGCAAAACACAGCGTCAATGGAGGTAGATGGTGTCCCAGAATGCCTCTTGCAAACACTACAAGGCAAACTAACCCCCCACCTAATTAAGCTTTTCAACCTCTGCCTCTACACAGGCTACATGCCCATACAATGGTGCATAGCAAAGGTTATTCCACTCCACCAAGGTGGAAACACAACTGACCATGGTAATTACCATCCCATAAGCCTGACTAGCCTGGTCTGCAAAGCTGTGAAGTGCATCCTCATGGCACTCATTGACAAAGACATTGGTAACCTCCAAACACTTGACCCAACCCAGGTCAGCTTGGTTGAGTGTAGATCATGCCTACTGAACCTGTTTGACATCTTACAGACAGTCACCAAGACATTAGATGAGGGCAGAGGTGGCTCACACATACTACCTGGACCTCGTCAAGACTTTTGACACCATTTCCCACTCAGGTATTATTGATAACCTCACCAGCCTATACATAAACCCCAACATTACAGGATGGGTTGACAACAGGCTTACACACAGAACCCACATGGTAAGACTAGCAGCCTCCAGGTCCAACTCTTAACCAGTCACAACTGGTGTCCCATAGGACTCAGTCCTGGGAACCCTACTGTTTGGCATATACTTCTCAGAGGTACAGGCAAACACAGGTGGACTACGGCAGACCATGTTTGGCAATGACTGCAAACTGGGATACATAATTGACAGTCCAGCTGACACAGACATCCTTCAAGGGGCCTCACCGAGACCGACACAGGGTGTCAATGTCATGGACTACAGCTAAGTGCCACAAACTGCATGGTCATTCCATTTTGGAAAAACTAAACACCCACATATTAACACGTAAGTGGCAGCCACTTTAATACAGACGAGGTAATAGGGTATCTGGGGACTAAGGTAGATAGTGATCTCTCCTTTGACAATCATATCTCCAAAGTAGTTAGGATATCCTTCTATGTAGGCCATCTGATTATTAAAGGGTTCGCATCTAGACATACTGAGGTTATAGTGCCCCTTTACTCATCACTCATCAGTCACATCATAAAGTATAATAACGCATTTGGGATGTACCTCAGAAGACACTTATGACAGCTGGAAGGTCCAGGAACATACCTCGCCAAGGGGATTACTGGCCTCAAACATATGTCCTATGCAGCCAGACTGAATAAACTCCTGCTTTACTCAGTGGCATCTCGTTTACTCAGAGATGATCTCTCTGCTGGCCAACAATCCATGTCCAACTCAGGCTTAATGGGAATCCATATCACAGTGAGCCACAAGCTGTAGTGAGCTAAACCTTGCCACAACAATAACTAGAAGATGCTGGAGGGACAGATTTCTGTCACAGAAACTCCCCATGCTTTGAAACTATATACCTAATTACATTATACAGAGCCCCTCACTAACACTCCTCATGAGAAACCTTGAAGAGTGAATGGGGAACAGTAGATACACCCCAGGGATCCCGCCATTGGCTCTGCTCCACAGAGGGACAGTTAGTTAATCAATGGGGTGGCAGAAGCTGACACATTTTGGCTACGCTTATGAATGCCCTCAGGCAGTTAGCCAAGTACCTACCTATGAACCTATGAATCTATACATACAGTATCAGCACATGCTGATAGGTTAATTTACTGTTCAGGTGTTGACTTACCTTGTGCCAATAGCAGTTGTGTGTGCAATAGTTGAGGGCTGCCTATGTTGGATGCACACAGTAGACTGCCTATACATGACAATTTACAGGTAGTCTTGTGTGTGTGCCATCCATTTTTACTGTGTATGCAGGTGGAGAAAGGTGTCAGTCCCTAGCTGCCTACACTGTCAGTGTGTGTGCTATACATTCCCTCTTTGCCAAGGCATGGGCATACTGGGCACAACTCCATCTGTCTACTGGGGCTGGCTCAGGGTGTTCATGGTCTGAGTACCACTGTGCCTGTGGGGCCCTTGGCAATGGTGGTGGGCTGTGAGGGCCTTCACCATTCTGTCCCTGCTGCAGCTGTTTCCACAGGATCATACTGTGTAGCATGGTACATACTATGAAGATGTGGGCACACGTGCCTGGAGAGTACTGCAAGGCTCCACCAGATATGTCTAAGCAACGGAACCATGATTTAAGCATCCCAAGCATACGCTTTATGATGATTCTGGTTTGTGCATGTGCCTCATTATGGCTTTCTTGCATGGGTGTGTGTGCATTTCTGATGGGAGTCATCATCCACGGTTCCAGTGCATACCCAGCATCCCCCACCAGGTGGCCATATGGGATGTACCCCTTGGCAAATACCTGATACAGCTGTGAGGCATGCCAGATGTGGGAGTTGTGATAGCTTCCAGGGCTGCCAGCACACACCTCCATGTTAATGCCCTAGGCATTGCACATGGCCTGGCAGTTGATGGAGGGGTATCCCTTGTGGTTTATGTAGCGCCTACCCTGCTCACCGGGTGGTGACTTGATGTGTATGTGCGTGCAGTCTATTGCACCCAGTATCTCCGGGTATTCTGCCACACAGTGGAAGAAACGCATATTGCTGGCCAACTCCTCCTGCATTCGGAGGAAGTATATGTGCTCATTGTCATGTGGTAACATGACATTCAGGAATTGGTGAAGTACTCTGGATGCTGATGCCTGTGAGATCCCCATGATATCCCCAGTTGGCCTTTGAAAGGTACCTGTAGCTAGTATTCTCAGGCTTGCACATACCTTCGTATCACCTGGGATGGGTTCCCCTCTATTTGTTCTGGCTCTAAGGCATGGCCAGCACAGCTCCACAAGTTGCTGTAGGGTGTCTCTGTCCACCCTGTAATGCTCTACTATCTCCAGATCATGTAGCCCCTGGTAGGTTACCCTGGGTCTGAACACTCTTTTCCTCCTCTGGTGCCTGGGGTGGTTGTGAGCATCATCCTCCACACCACCTTCAGTCTCCAACACATGCTGCTGGATCAAAGCTATGGCAGCCCCTAACATGTACATATTAAAAGTTCCCCATCTGTATACACCAATGGTGCAGAGTGTATGGGAATACACAAGTGTGTGTGAAGTGCTTTCATACTTTATACAATTGTGCTATGTATGCTGCTGATGTCATTGGGTGTGTATGATCAATTCCAGCTGCAGTTATGGGTTTTACAGTGAGTACTGCAAGTGTGGGGCCTTAAGTGTGGAGTTATGCTTGCCTGTCTTGATTAATCTGTTGCCCTTTAATTCACTTTTATACCAGGATCCCCTCCCATTATCAGCATGCCTCCACCTGCCGTCTTTCTTGTTTTGTACTTTCCCTACCCAGTCATGTGTTGCAAAATGTGTCTTGTAGCTGATATAATGCAAATCTGCTTTGTTCTGCTGTGACACTTTACTGTTTTCTTTGCAGTACAGCCCCCACCCCCTTTCCTGTTCTGCAGGTAGCTGCTGTCAATGGCCCACTGTAGGTTCCTAGGTGTTAATTAGTCATTTGTACTCCAATTTCCCTGCTGCAGCATTCCCTTATTCTTTTCCTATATCCTTCCTGTTTCAGCTCTGGTGCATGCCACACAAACCCATTTACCAAGTTTAAGCGCGTTTTAATCTCCGTTCACATGCATACTCGGTTACCTTGTGTGCTCTCAGCTAAGCAAAGCTATAGCCAGTTCAACACACCCCTTTCCTGCAGCTTTGCTTAGCTATGGGACACCGGATTAGCAATGCTCCAATCTGCATACAGCAAAGGTGACACACCCCTCTCTTGATGTCATTTCTATCTCAAGGGCACACCTCAGTGTTCTAACGCTACGCAGTGAGGTGCATCCTTACACCATCAGGGAATCTGTGATTCACTATTACTCCTCTCATTTGCATGGCATTGCCTACTAATTCCTAGCTACTGCACAAAACATGTCACAGCCCTTTAGCAACCCTTGCACCATGGTGTGGTGTAACATGCCTGCCACTGACTATTATGGGGAAATCATGATATGTGTTACATTGCAGTTTTATTCTATATTTTTCTATTTTTCTTGCGATCCGGTTTGTGCGCCACTGCCCTGCACTTAAACTTTGCGATAGTGCAAAAAATGAAATTAAATGTTCTTTTTATATTTTGTACATTTTTTTATGCCTATGGCTATATATTTAGCCATTGGCATATATTAACGATATAATAGGCAGATCCTGCCTCCTAAACTTGGTTGACTTTTTCGAGACAGTCACCAAGGCCATTGATGAGGGAAAGGCAGTCCATACAGCCTACCTCGACCTGGCAAAGGCCTTCGACACAATACCCCACTCAGGTATCATCGAAAAACTCATCAGCTTGAATGTAAACCCATACATCACAAGATGGGTTGCAAACTGGCTAAGTGACAGAACCCACAGGGTCAGAGTTGCTGGAGCCATGTCAGACTCAAAGCCTGTCACAAGTGGTGTCCCACAGGGCTCAGTCCTGGGTCCACTCTTGTTCGGCATCTACTTTTCTGAAGTACAAGCA